>NC_046157.1:96673924-96973924 GCF_011064425.1 Rattus rattus | reverse complement strand
TTGAAACAGAGGTGTCACCAGTGAGGATGGGCTACAGCTTCCTTTCAAGGCTCTCCTCTGTGGTTCTTTTGTCATCAGAATCCTCTTTGAGAAAAAGCCAACTGTCCATGTTGAGGAATTACCAGAATTACTGAGACAAAGGACTAACTTGTCTACTACAGGCAACCAGAACATGAAGCCTGACAAAATCCAGCTGAATGAGTTTGGGCGTTCCGTCCAATGAACTTGAGATCACTTCTTTCCTGCCCAATTGTTTGACTGCAATGTCTGACAGATCACCTTATGCAAAGCTCCTACTGTATTCTTATTTTTTTTTTTCCAACCTTAAATCACTGAGTATTTTTCCTAAACATCATGGTTTTTTTTTTCAGATAAGGTTTCTTTGTAGCCTGGCTGTCCTGAAGCTAGCTGTATAAACTAGGCTGGCCTTGAACAGGCATGTGGTGTGTACCACCACTTACCAACTTAAACCTTTTGAGAACTAAGATACATTTGGGTAATGAAAGTGTGATTTTGTTTAACAGGGAATGTAAATAATAAATGTGATTTCACAATGAGGAAATAAATAGAGTTAAGGTCATGGTGAACACTTAAAGGTATACTATAGGCACTATATAGTTTTTAGTGGATAATAACTATAAGCTATTTTTCAAATAACTTATAAGTAATTTTTCAAATCCCAATTAACTGACTGACTCTGGTAGTAAAAGCCAGAATTTTTTTTTTAAAATCATAAAACTAGGTATAATTTTTAAAAAGTAAAACAAAAAATAAGCAAAGTCTATTAAATGAAAACCCATGAATAAAATTTCAGTTTTATATGCATGTCACCCTGCATAATACTAGTTTTATATAATTAATTGTTTGTATAGTATATCTGAATCTTTAAGCCATGTTCCAATGTGTATTGTTGTTTTCCTGATATAAAAAGATGATAAAGAAATGTTACTATATAAAGTTACCTACAATTCCAGATATTCCACCCAATGGTACAAAACGAGATTGCTAGCTTGATGTGAACCCTTTCTTGGTGTTGTGGACCTGAAAAGAGAAGACGAATGTGGTGCACGAAAACAAAGCAGGCGTTCTTACGATTCAAAGGAGAATGTGCACATTACTCCTCATGTAATGAAGGGATCAATAGCAACATTTAATCTACATCGAGTGCATTGTTCCAACTAATTATAATATCTGAACTTTAAGATACGTGTTCATTAAGAAAAATGTTTACCTTCGGAATTTTTAAATTGATTTCTTTTTAGTTTTGAATCTGGGTCTCACTGTGCTTCCCAGACTGGCTCTTACCCATTCTCTCCAGGAACTGGGCCTGCAGGCATGCACCAGCACATATAGCTTATTGTTTGGAACAACTGAAAATATGCACGTTAAAGAACATGGACAGTTACATTTAACACATGGAAAAAATTACATAAAGTCCCATGTTCTGTGCTGGTAAAGCAATACCATATTTGGAATGCTTTCTTCCTGTTGGAGATATGATGTCATCTTTGCAAAAGACGTAAGCGCAAACATTATGATCAAATCTGAACTATTCCTCCACACTGAGCACTTGAATACTGCACCAAGGAGCAGACTATTTGGAGAAGAGGTGGAAGCTACAAGCAACAGGGGCCTACCTGAAAGGCCGTATGTGGCCCTGGGTACCTTTGTCTCTCACCTCTTTCTGCCCACCATGGATGTCAGTCACTCCACCATGCCCTTCCTCCATGTTGAACTGAAACCTTCACCCTTTACTATTGCCTAAGCCAGGCATCTTGCTGAGCAGCAGGAAAAGTTAAAGTGACCAATAAAACAAGTATTAAAGATTATCAATTCCTTCAGCCCAATAAACCCTTTGCTGGGAATTTATGTACTAGATAACTTTCAATACAACCAAAATTCTTCAGAGACACCATAGTGTAATATGTGTAAGAGTTATAAATTGTAAGTACTGATAATAATGTTAAATTATTTGGGAAATTTTAGGGTAAAACGTGGTGGTATTATAACACATAACCCTTGGAAATAGTCAAAATCTCTGAATATGTGAAAAATGTTTATTAAGTAAAAAAAAATTCGGACAGTCAAGGGATAGGCATCATAAATTGCAATTCTGCAAGATACATCTGTACGTCATCTTCAAACAAAACAAAAACTTTCATTACTATAAAGTCATAGATGCTTTTCATTATCTCATTAAACAAACTTCAGTTTTGCTTATTTTTTAACGAGCAATCATACTGAAACCAAAGGGATGACTTTAAGGTTGGCTCTTAGCTACCACCTAGCATAACTGTGTGAAGGTCCTTCAGTCATCTATTAATTTTTTGCATAGGCAGTGTATTTATTCAATTTCTTACACTTTAGGCATTGGACAAGTTAGATATCCCGACATCTCTACGATGTGGGTCACTGATATAACTGTTAATCTAGGTCCTTTGGGAAGCTGCCTCCAAAGTTAAATTGAATAGGAAAGGGTTTTATGAATACAAATGCCTGCACGGAAGGGAATAGAAGGAAATGGGGAAATTCACATAAGCCAACAGATCACTAAAACAAAGCAAAGTGGCCCTGACTGTTTGAAAGAGATCTTGAATATGTCATTGTCTCAGAAAGGTGAGACAAAACCCTGGGAAATCCTTTGACAAGTGATTGATAAAGAAGTCCAAGAGTGTTCTGAGTACTTGACAGGGCAACCATGGTTGCCAATTGTCTACCACTAATTAAGATCCACCATACCATTCAGATCCTGCCCCACATGTGGCCCATACATATACAGCCACCAAACTAGATAAGATGGATGAAGCAAAGAGGTGCAAGCTGACAGGAACTGGATGTAGATCTCTCCTGAGAGACACAGCCAGAATATGATAAATACATAGGCGAATGCCAGCAGCAAACCACTGAACTAAGAACTGGACCCCCGTTGAAGGATTCAGAGAAAGGACTGAAAGAGCTGAAGGGGCTTGAGATGCCATATGAACAACAATGCCAACCAACCAGAGCTTCCAGGGACTAAGCCACTACCCAAAGACTATGCATGGACTGACCCTGGGCTCCAACCTCATAGGTAGCAATGAATAGCCTAGTAAGAGCATCAGTGGAAAGGGAAGTCCTTGTTCCTGCCAAGACTGAACACCTAGTGAACGGGATTCCTGTGGGGAGGGCAGTAATGGGGGGAGGATGGGGAGAGGAACACCCATATAGAAGGGGAGGGGTAGGGGTTAGGGGATGTTGTCCTGGAAACTGGGAAAGGGAATAACATTTGAAATGTAAATAAGAAATACCCAAGTTAATAAAGATGGGAAAAAAAAGATCCACCATTCCGTTTGTTTGCTTAAAATCTACTCTGCCTGACACTGTAGTCACCACTTCTGCTTTCTCATCTTTGCTATCTGTATGCAATAAACTCTTTCCTTTGGTTTTCACTTACTTGTACACTTCTACATAATCATTTGGTATTTTTTTTTCATTTCTTAGTGAATGCCTGAAGTCCATTTCATTCCTACCTGTATCCAATTGCACTTCGTTCTTATCCATTCCTCCATGCTCTCCTTCATCACTGTTCTCCGTTTGCTTTGCATCGTAAATAGATCACCTTCCTGTTTTCATGACCTATGTATTTGAATATTGTCTTTTCTCCTCTCTTCTTTTGTGGAGAGGTTCTCTTTGCCATTGTCTTCATTTACTTTCACTTCATATATATGTATATATATATACATATGAATTTGAATTTAGATTATACATATAAAGGAAACATATTTATCCTTTAAAATCTGGCCTAATTTGCTTAACACAATAAATCCCCCTTCTGTATATATTTTCTGAAAATACCTTTATTTCATTCTCCTTTAAAACCGAATAAAATTCCATCTTGTATGATACCACATTTTCTTGATCCATTCATCGATTGATGAATATCTAAGCTAGTTTCTTATCTTGGCCACAATATGTATACCACATATATGCATATCTTCATATGTTTTTTTCCCTGATCTGCCACTTTAATGAGCCATTGCTGTGTAACAGTTGGTTAGCAGATGCTAAGAGCCTATGCTAGGTTACCTAACATGTCACGTCTGCTTAGAACATTATTACTCGTGGGCTTGTAACTCTGTATAAATTAGTGAGCTATAATAGAATCACACATCCAGTCTCCGAGGTCTCTAAACATTGGACACTGCAGATAAGGAGTCCAATATCCAGCTTCTGGACCTAGACTCAATTTGTTTAATGACTTCAGAAAAGGAATGTTTTTAAATTCTTTCTTAGCATTCATAGAAAACTCAGAGAAATTGTCTCCACTTGAAATAATAATTCCCACTCTTCGTTTTATTAGTTGGATAATACATCTAAACTGCTTGGAACTAAAATTAGCATGTATTGGCAATCAACATACATCACTTGCCTTACCCCCTCTACCTGCTCCACACACACACATACATCCGTGGGTGCCACATAAAAGTATGATTACTCTCACTTATTCCAGCATAAATTCAGCTACATTGGAGTCTTTTTGTTCTAGCCTGGATCTTGAATGCCCATCACCAACGGGTTGTTTATTAAAGTCCTAATCCCCAGAGAGGTGCTACTGGAAGTTCACAACAACTTTAAGGGGTAAGTCCTATTGGGGAAACACAACTGAAGACGTGTTTTCACAGGGAGTCGTGAAAGTGCATTTCTTGTTTTCTTCCTGGCCAGTGCAGTGAGCAGATTTGCTCTGCTATGTGCTCTTACGGGGATAGGCTGTTCTTCCCAGAGGACAAAGCAGTGGTGTCAAGGAATCAAGAAAAACAAAAGCCAAAGCAAAAACACCTTTTCCTCAGCTTGTTCCCTCATCATGATGGAAAGCTAAATAACTTCTCCCCTGTAGGCATGGATCTTGAAAACACATTTGAGTGGCTGGCTCATTTTTAACCTGGCCCACGCTTCCTGTTTCATCAAGCTGATATCTTAAACTTGTAAACATAGGGCCCTTCGCCTCAACAGCACATACTGCACCAGGGTCTTCCCCTGCTCCTCTCCTCTCTGCTTTTCTATTCACAGACCCATCTCGTACTCCCCTGAGACTGTACAGTACTTCTTCATATGTGATTTGCAATAAAAGTATATGCTTGTTTAGCACCATCCACCATACCTCATCCTCTCTGGTACCTAGTAAGATACCTGTTTTGTCTTTGGCAGACGTGGGGTTAATTTTAATTATTAACAAGTCATCTTATACACAGAGATGGACCCAGTCTGCATTCCGTGGAGCTTCATGCTCTGATGAATTTATAAAGATAACAGATGCCAATGATTTTGGTCCAAAGACATGCTTATGGCGAGGACAGTCAGAATTTATTGTTGAGACTACTGTAGAAATTGAACTGTCATTATAAATTTAGGAAAAGGCATGAGGGAACAATTACGAACATGAGGATAAATAAGGATACTGTTACAAGAGTCCCGTGGAACACAAACATATATATATAGTGTTCATACCACAAAACCATCAATCTACTCTAACTATCTTGTGCTAAGGCTTTATTCAAGATCCCAGTAAAAATCAGTCTTAACCTTTAAGCATATTAAAATATGTCAGCACTCATACCCAAGCTCCTAGGTCCCAGCCAGATCACAAATACAACACCTTGTGAAATTCTTGCAATAATTTAAGTCCAATAGGAGCAAAGTAGTTCTATACACTTAGAATGTGCTACCCAACATAAACTATACGCATGAATAGCAGAAAATAACTAATGTAGCAGGATAAAAAGTTCAGTGACAAGATAGCTACCAGTCAGTAAATATTTGTTGAAATGGACTAATGGGATGGGACACGGCCCAGTGTGGCACAACGCTTTGCCTCAGGTATATATTCCAAGAGTCCTGAAACAGCGAGAGGACGTAGACCACGAGACACTTGATATGCCTTATGTAACTTGTGAGAAGGTGGCTCTGAAAGGGAGAAACGGGGGCTCATCTGTAAAGCAGGGAGCCACGACTGCTTTGGAGAGGTCAGGGATGGACCATGGACGTCTTGTTAAAGAGGATAATGCCACTGGGGAAAAGATCCTGTCAGAGGGGGTGGAAACTGCAGTCGGGCGAACTCTGCAGACTCTAGTGAAGAGAATATTACAGTCTCTGATGAAAACCACCATAAGCTGTTCTAAGAACATGTTATGTAGTCACAAATCGACACACTATAAAATCCACATCCCACATATCCCGGGGAATCTGTCTTTGTCTAAGCAGCAAGCCTTTCTCATTTTTCTGCAGAATCGGTATCCCTTGCCTTAAAATACCCGGACCAGAAGAGCTCCCACTATTGAAGACTCCTACAGGCCAACTCTCTCTTATCAAACTGTCTCATCTAGCAAAGTGGAGAGGAAGCCGTAAACGCAGGAGTTGTTTTACAAGGAAGGGCACTCAGGAGTGAAGCAGAGTAAAGACCTTCCTTTGGCCGCTCTGGTTCACTTTCCACGGGGAGAAAGAACGATTTTCTTCATCGCTTATCCCAGCTGACACGTACAAGCACTTTGGGCCCTAAATGAATGTGAACATTGTCAAAAGGAATTGGGCTAACGGGGGGCATCTGCAGCTCCATTTCCATCGCATTTGGTCGGGGCCACGTTGGCGATGTGGCAGGGAGGCTGGTGGGCAGACACCCCCGCAGATGGGTCCTCGCATACTGTATGCATCACGACTAACCATAAAAACAGTCAGAATAAATCAGCTGTGCCGCAGAGAGGCTCCTTGGAGCCTTCACATTCAATTTCCATCTGGCTGACATTTGCAGGTTGTAGACAGTGGCTCAATGAAGCAGAGGTTCAAAATTCCACCACAAGTCCCCAACCTGCAGCGACTCACTTGCTGGCTGAGCCACAGGATTGAAAGCTTTGGCTTATCTGAGGGGGCTCGTAGTAAATGGGACTTTATTTGCAGACGCGTAAACGTTTCATTTTTGAAGAATGTGTCTATCTGTGACTGCCTTCTGACCTTTTGAACGGTCAGTAGAAGGGGCCTGAAATCTTCAAGAAAAGAAAACCCCACTCAGTCAGGAATTTCCCTACAAGCACCACTTTAAAAAATGAGCTAATCCACCTTGACAATGTGTTGTCACTGCAGAGTTGCAAAGGAAGAAGAAAAGAATTACACATAAATACAACTTTAAAAATTAGAGGTCTTCGCAGTTTATCAGCTTAAGTTTGCTTCAAAGGACTGTGGGAAAAGCGGTAGTTTGTTACAGGTGACAGGTAGGAATTCGCCACTCCTCCACTCCACTCAGGCACAGGGCTGACGGTAACATGAGCCTTCCAACTTGTTTCAAACTGAAGTATTATGAAAAGGTAAATTATGTTTTGTATTCATGACTGAAAGCATTTTACTTTAAAGCCGGCACGGCTGACGCTGTCAAGGTAGAGATTCGAGTTTTATGTACAATGCCTGCAGCCCAGCCGATCTGAGCGAAGCAACATGACAGCTTGTAATAAGTAATTTTTATACAGTTACATTTATCACTCAAGTAGGCTTGGCAATATTAAACACAGACCTTAAAGTACTAGCGAGGATGAAGACAGCGGCTGCAGGCCACGGAGAGACATTTCCCCATTTCCTCTTCCCTGCACTAGTGTGGGTGCAGAATTAGATTTTTTTTCCGTTGCATTTTCCTGTTAATAGGGCACTTTTTAAAATATGCATCCAAATGCTTTCCTACTGTTAATATGTCACTAAGAGGTTAAGAATGGAATGACCCCATTTGGCCCAAAGGATGTTATTTCAGGCTTTAATGAATTAGATATTGCAACCATTTTCAGGTGAAAATCAATTGCCTCAATTAACAAATTTCCACCAATCCAAATATTTACAAAATGAAAGGCCGGCAGTCTGCAATTTTTGCTACATTATACCTTTGTTTCCCCTAAAGCTCTACCCTCTGCGTCCTTCATTAGCATCTCATTTTTGCTGAAGCCAGGAGGCCAGCTACATCTCTGTAATGGCGAGAGGCTCGCCTGACTTCTGAAGTTAATAACTTGGATATTCTTTCTCCGATATTATTTTTTTATACCAAGCGGAATTTTACTTTCATCATGTATTCAAATATATTTAAATTGGAGAGGTATTGAAATTAATCGTATTCTTCTACCCAGGAAAGCTGAACAAAGAAAGCCCCATATAAAAGGTATATATACTATTCAAGAGCTTGAAAGGAACCTCACCGATCTGATATCCTTGGTATCTTTATGAGATGGGTGCTATTGTAAAATGCCTGCATCTGTTGACAAGTAACTTAAGGCACAATGGCTTAAGAAATTATTGGAAGGTTATACATGTAGGATCAGTGTATGAACTCGGATTGTCTAACTACAGAACTTGACTCTTAGCCAAGCTACTAAAAGCAAAGTTTTGCTTTTCAAAGCAAACTTCGGGGAGAAAAAGATTCACATAAAGAAAAGTGATTGTTCCTCTCCAACGAATGGATCATAGGAACCTCATAAGGAGAAACTATTCTCACGCAGGTTTGCGCATACCCAATAGAAAACATCAGGTGATTCCGTGCACACTTAAATGGGCTTCCCAAGTCTTTGAGAAGGTAGTGTGTTATCTATGTGTTACCTACCTATAAACAGGATAAGTAGAAAAAGCAGGCAAATGAGTTTCCACCTAAACTCTAGATGGAAGAAATCGAATTAAGTTAGTATATTGTCATTTGGATCACAGAGACAGAAAGTCATTTATTTAGCCAATGCACTCCGTATTCGTGTCATTTTCCCAGGCGGGTTCCCAATCTCTTGTACCACAAATATACTATGTGCTCATTATGTGCCAGGCATATGCGAATCCTGTGAAACATGCTGATCAAAATTAAGTATTATTATTTTTTTAATGTATTGGCCCAGTATGTTTCAGCCACTATGCTAGAAAAAGTGGATATGGCTCAGTTTTGGCACTTGTCACCAAGCCTGATGACCCAAGTTCAGCCTATGAGATCTACATGAATTAAAGACTGCTATAGCTGTAGTCTGACCTCCATATTGGCATCACGTACACACACACACACACACACACACACACACAAACACACACACACAAACACACACACACAAACACACACACACAAACACACACACACACAAATAAAAAATAAGCATAACAATTAAAAGAAATATTTTCTACAAGTGACAGACAGACAGGCAGGCAGGCAACACTATCTTTCACTTTGATGGGAGGATATGCACCAAATAAAGAAAGTTATATGTAGAGCTTGAGGACAATTATCACATCTTCTAACTAGAAAGCAATCAATCACGCAAGCCAGCAATCTCGTCATAGGAATAAATATCTATTCAATTAGATCATTCAAGCTTGAAAATGGGAGCTACTACAGGCTGCATGTTTGCATCCCTCTAAAATTCAAATGTTGTCATGCCCCTCAGTGATGGCAGGAAGGTGTATGAACAAGAGTGTTGACCTTATGAGAGAGACTGCATAGCACTTGTTTGCCATGGTCGCCTTTTGAAAACTCAAAGTGGCTTCACTCTATATCTCATCTACCAGTGTTTGTCTTGGGTTTCCCAGTATTCAGAACAATGAGACAAATTTCTGTTTATTTAAAATCCATTTCATCTATCATATTCTATTACATCCCTGCCAAGACTATGTATACATTAGTTTTAATTCTTAGCAGCTCCAGATATAAATATTAGAGCCAACACCATAAACTATATCTGTTATTGTTAGGCTACTAATTACATGCACCATCTACATGGAAAGAAACCCAAACATAGACTTCATATTTTTAAATAAAGCTAGAATATAAATAAAGCCACTATTCCTTAAGCAGGAAAACCAAGTCAAGAGAGTCCTGACTCTGTTCTTCTTCTACCCCAACCAGAAAGCAGCTCTGGAAAGGAAGTTAATATGGAGACCCATCTGTTATCCCGACATTTTGGTGAGGATAAGGACAAAATTCATCCAACAAACTCTATTATTAACATTGTCATACAGCTTGGCCTCATTTGAACAGTTAATATAATCCAGTGTCTCTGTAGCTATGGTTCTCATACAAGAGTAATTTCAAACTCCAGTGAATTTGCAGCAATGTGAACTAACAGATTTGGTTTTTAAATTGTGGCTGGTCTTACTCTGACCTGCTAGACATTTGTAGAACAGTTGCTAAGCATCCTGCCATGTATAAGAAAATCTTGACATAAAAAAAATTCTGGTTCAAAATATTGATAGTGTCAAGGATGAGAAACTTCTCTATAGATGGGCTAGATCTGGAAAGAATTTGGATTCTTCCCACCTCCAAACGCAACACATAGACAAGTCCTAGGGAATCACTCTGGACTTCAGCTTAAATAGTATCAAGTGGCATCTTGTGGACCTCCGGGGAGTGATGCTGGAAGGTGGTCAGAGAGCAGGAAATGGCTTCTAATTAGTACTGTCCTCACAGGATACAACTGCGGAAGACAATTTCCTGTCCCCTTATTGGATGGGAAGATTAATCTGTTACCGAATTCCAGATGAGAGAGATTTTCAAAAGTTTCAAATAGCAGGAGCATAGCCGTAGAGAAGGTAATTACGTGCAATTTGTACAGTGTTCGACAATCAAAATGTAAATATGACAAGTTTATTGCAGTAAACGCACACGGCGTGTTTACCTTAAAGAGCATCAGACTATAGAAATTCTAATGGTTGCTGACAGCTAACAAGAGTTATCTTTTTGGATTAGACTTTTTTTTTCAGACCTGTGGGGTGTAAAGGTAAAAATAACAAAAGATAATTTGACTTTGTAGGGGACTATTATCTATGGTGTTTCTTTTCCCCTGATAAGGAATAATATAGGTATGGTGCTTTAAAAAGACGGATACTTGATAATTACAATGTTGTAGGAAGGTTTATCTGCACAGAAACAATTAACTTGTTTTTTTGCCTTGATGGTGTTCCAAACCCTTCTAAAACATGATTAGCTCCTCAGTAAACATCCTCTCCTCATAGAATAAGGTGTCTTATTGCAGCATCCAATTTTGTATCTTCATCTCTAGTCTCAAAGGTTATCAAGAACTTATATTAAAAAAAAAAGTTTGCCAATTCCCACCAAGGAACGAAATCCTAGCTTCTGCCATTGGTTATCTGTGAAGTTCATCACCCCGTTTAACAGAGAATAGGCATTCAACAAATAAAACTTTTGGTCCTCCCTTTCCTTTCTTCATCATTTACAGATGTTCCTTTTTCTCTCCTTTATTGCTTTATTTCCAGAGCCCGAGTGAAGAGACTATGGGACTCATTTAATGGGATGGCCACAATCAATATGTTTTGATTCAACATCAACCTCCTGACTAGGTACCAGATAATTACACTTTTGCAACAAGCGTATATAATAGAAAATTCGGGGAGCCATAAAGACCTAGCTTTGTTGCTGACTCTGAAAGCTTAATGTCTACCTGCCCCAATGTCTAACCAGCACACATAGGCCAATTCCACCTACTCCTAATATGATCAGCTCCCTTTCCACTCTTCTTTATTAGCATCTTTACTGTAGACCCTCTGTACGGAAGGCAAACAAGCTCCGTGGTAGCTGACAGGCAATGTCTAGGAATGAAAACAGCGTGCAGAAGATTCTTGGAATGAATGGTATTCCAGTCCCGTAGCTGTTTCCGTAACAATGGTTGGTCCGGCTGCTACCTGAACTGTAAATCTCCAGCTGACATCATAGCTGTAGTGAAATGTTATAACTGTGGGCCGCCCAAATCACACCCCCCAATCTAACGTACTCTAGTTACTACACGATCCTCCTTCATTTTAGCCAAAGACATTAGAAAAAGATTTGGGATAGTCTATGTTGCTTTGGATACTGGAGTGGATGATAGATTTGTGGTCATATTAAACATGATATATACATGATTGTCAATTATAGGACATATAATATCATTTGTTCCAAAGAGTTTGAAGGAGGAAACTTAAAACTCATTATCGCCTGCTCCCAATCATTGCGGATTTAGAGAATGAGTCACCTAGCATAATTCCTCAGGAAAAATGGGAATAATTTCCAGAGTTAGAGTCATTTTCCCTTCTCAAAAAGCCAGCTCCTATGAAATATTTAGTCAGCACTTATAAATATAAAGTCAGATGGGCAGTGGTGGTGGTACATACCTTTAGTCCCAGCACTCATGAGGCAGAGACAGGCAGGTCTCTGGGTTCAGGGCCAACCTGTCCTACAGTGAGAATTCCGGGAGCTACACAGGGAAACCCTGTCTCAAAGACAAAACAAAAAGAGGAGGAGGACCAAGAGGAGGGGGATGAAGAGAGGAAAACAGAAAGAAGGAAGGAGAGAGAGAGAGAGAGAGAGAGAGAGAGAGAGAGAGAGAGAACACCAAAATCTTGGATCCATCGGTACATCCCATGTAAAGAACAATCTACACAGAAATTTCTTTTGTACCCACGTACCTATAGCAACCCTTGTTCATGAACAAGGTGGAATCTGTATAAGGTTATTTGTTTGAAGAATTGTGAAACAATACAAAAACCCACCAACCAAAAGCTGGTGAAGTAGACTACAGTATTCTATACAGTGAAACAAAATACCTCATGGCAAAATAAAATAAAATAAAATAAAGACATGAAAAAAAGGCGAACGTACATATGGAATGAGTGCCAGTTATCCAGGATGTGTTGTTAGGAGAAAAATAAGATACCAATGAAGGTAAGGTTACACCTTCACCATGGTAGCTCAAGATCACATACTGGAAAGAAAGGTTAAGGGGAATTTGGGGAAGTCTGCCCAGAGAAAGTAGATCCCTATTGTCTTAAGTTTTTATATCATTCAGTGCTGACTTTCAACTCCTAAGTCAACTACATTTCTATCATTTACCCCAAGGCTTCCCTTACATCCCTCAACATCATTCTGGCCCTGAAGAAGAAAATAGGGGTAATTATGAGATGGACACTAAGTTCTTAAGTCAATGTAAAGAAACATTTGAGAACATCTTCTTTTCAAACCAAGCAGGCACCAGGCACTGTTTTAGTCCTAAGGCTAAAACAGTAGTCAGAAACAGCCAACATAACTGCACCTACCAATTGCAATTTAGTTACTTCAATGAAATAATCAAATTAGCTTAGTTATGGTGAAATCTAATTGGTATTGTGACAGCTAAGCCTTAAGCATCTTCTTCAGTCAGTCATAGAAACCAGGACTCAGTATTCCCAGTGGTTAAATCTCTAAAGCCCTAATTGTTTGCTGTAAACCATAATAGAATGTGGGCCAGTGATAAATTAAGTCTTATTCCTGGTTCAGCACCAACTACAAACCTAACTAGGTAAACTTCTTGGCATTAGTCTTTCTAATTTAAAATAATAATAATAATAACATGTTGTTAAGACATTAAGGACGCAGTCATTATGATAATTAAGAAAATAGTGAAGCATCTGATTCTTCCGCCTACTGTAAGGAACAGCTCTATGTCATGCCTCGGATTCACCACCCTGTAGACCCCTTATAAATTCAGACACATAATTTCCGCCTTAAAAATGGACGAAAAAGTCAGGTCCAATAGTAAGTACATGTGCTAGGAAAGAAATCAATGTTGGTTAATGCTTTCAGATCTTGATTGAAAACTGCCTGGGGAAGAACATTTTTAAATAATTATGCTTGCATTCTGTTCACATTAATTCGCTCAATTTTCAGTGTGGTGAAGTACGGCTTGGCCTCAAGTTTTTTGCTATTTTGTTCTTGTTAAATTCTATCTTGCGAGTGTCAAGTATGTATAGAATGCTGTTATCATTATCTGGTTTTGTTTTTGTTTTTTTGCAACGTAGACTTTTGAAAATTTCTTATTTCTTGGGGAAAAAAGAAATAGATATAACTGAAGAGTAGTTGACAGCCTAAGTGCCATCCCAGTAGACACGGGAGATTGAGCGAACCGCAGCTGACAGTTGAAAACAGAAACAGACAACATAATGAAAGCACAGATAGATGTGGGCCAACAGCCGTTAGGCTGAGCTCGGCCAACTCTGCAGTTGATACTTTGTAAAGAACCGAATCTTACTACACGCCCATGAAGGTTTCATTGCAAATCGTTTGTTTAACTTCATGCGCGAATTATGAAAACACACCAATTTCCAAACTATCGAGACCGATTCTGGACCCAAGTTGTTTAAAGTGACTGGAGCTCAGGAACATCTCTTTTCAATTAGCTCTGAAGCCTCTTTCAACAGCCTTTCATAAATAGGCCAACATTAATGGCATGCTCGGCCTCAGTGCTGCTTCTAATGGAAATGCACAATGGGCCTTGCGCCATGCCTGCAGGGGCAAACATCTTCCACTTCAGACAGATACAATGAGAAGTTTCGCCAGCTATTCTAGAGCTCACACTTTGGGGTCTCAGGTTTAGCTCATTGCTAATCAATGCCTGTGTTTTTTTTTTTTTTAATTACATCGTGCAATCAGTAATGATTTGTCAATCGCTGAACCTGGGCGATCTTCTAAACCGTCACTAATGTAAACAACTGAAAAGACAAGGTAACCTTAGCTGCCAGGCCTCTACGCTGGAATAGACATTTCCCTGATAAAAAGGAATTGCTGGGTTGGGAAAGGGGGAATGAAAGATCTTATATATAAGATGCAGCAAACCTTAGGGTGGGTCCTTTCATTGTCCTGGACGCTGGACTAAAATCATGCTCACCAGGGTGTCTATACAGTGCTGATAATTTTCTTGTTACCTCTCAATGAATGTTCTGGTTTTTACTAAACACTCAATGGATATTGATTAATACACTAGGAGCAAGTTTTAACTTTTAGACTATAGATAAATACCTCCCTCTGGTAGATAAAAGAAATTCTGAAGTTGATTTTTGTATGTCGCTAAACACAGATAAGATGCTGAGGCTATACAGCGGACAGGCTATGATTTTGCATTTGAGACAGAAAATCTTATTCTTCCATCAATGATGCCTATAATAGTAAAACCAATAATGATAAAGATATACTTATAAATTTCACAGTGGTGAATAATTAAGAACAAACCAGTCAAAGTAGACTGAGTCATGTGTTTTGTTTTGTTGTTGTTGTTGTTGGTGGTGGTGGTGGTGGCGGCGGTGGTGGTGTTTGCGTGTGTGAGTGTGTGTGTGTGTGTGTGTGTGTGTGTGTGTGTGTGTGTGTGTGTGTGTGTTGTAGTAGGCCAAACAGTAAATGTCTTAAGCTTCAAGAGCATATCAGGTCTATGTGTCAGCCATAAGATCCAAGGTTATAAATGCATGAGTATTAGGGGGAGAGATAAAAAGCAAAGGAACTTGTAAATGGTGTCACCTTGTTCTTGTATAACTTGGCTTACAGAAATGTAGTCAATGGACCCCAGTTTGTTCAGAATTAGAACCCTAGTGTAAGAAATTGCAAACCATTTAAGACCAGCACATTCTGAGCTACAGTGGTATGTGTCTACTAGTGTATGTAGTCAAAGAGAATTCTAAGTATTGGCAATATAACAATGGTAGAAAACAAACTTAAAAGCAGTCTAGAAGTTAAAATGCTGTGTTAATCTGGTGACTATTGAATGGCAATACTATCTTGCTTAGCTGGAAAGAAAAGGTGCTCGATTTATAAATTAATAGACTGAGAGACACAGTACTGGTAAGCTTCTTCTAAGGTAAACTTAATCAGTAGAGATACAATTTCTCTTCTGAGATAAATTGTGAGTTATTTCTCTTGCAAAATAGAATCAAGTGTAGCCTTAAAATCCCTTTGAAGAGCGAGATTCCGTATTGTCTTAAATACATCACTTTGTGAAGCACTGCAGGCATTGTCATTAGAGCTAGAAAGAGAGTTTATGAGCTCTACTACACTACAAGAGGCAACCGAGAGTTTCAAGTATGAAACAGAAGAGGTACAACGTTCAAAAGGAAGAAGCCAAAGTACCATTCTGCAACTACACAGTAGTAATCAATGCAAAGATAACTCAGAGTAAAAACATGGATTCCGAGTCAGAATACTCATATAAGTTGATTTCCTTCACCCAAGGAGCTCTACTTTAGTGTGCTGAAAATCAGTGAGACAACCTTACCCAGCCTGGGTTAGGTCTTACACTGCCGTAACACGGCAACAACAATGATAGCAATAATACAATTAAGGGGATGAGGGATTCAATACATAGGTCAAATGTTCTCAGTCTTAAACCTCCATCTTTCTCAAATTGAAACATCTAGAAATAAAAGTAATAATATACAAACTCCAAGTAAAGAGAACTGGGGGCAGGAAAGATGTATCACACTTAGTAAGAATTTTTACAAGAAAAATAATTAAGGGGGATCTTTTGAATCACAAATTGCATAATAAAAGTACAATACCCTTAATGTTTTGATAAGAACATTAAAATTAGCAAAAAATTAGCTCTTCGTGGTAGTACACAGCTATAATCCTCGCATTCAGAAGCTGAGGTAGGTGGATTGTTCTGAGTTCCAAGGTCACCCTGGGCTAGATAGGTAGTAGTAAGGCAAACAAATGTACATGGTTAGAAAGCTAATATAAAATATAATAAATAAATTATTATATAATATAATATACTGTAATAAATTAATTACTATTTAATTATTATTATAAATATAATATAATATAATATAAAAAATTAAATAACCATTGAACCTCCAAAAACAAAGAAACATTGTAGACATAAAAATATTTTGTTTAGTTTTCTTTAGTGTTGAGAATTTCCCATATGTATATAATAAAATATAATATGTATGCCCCCATTTTCTCCTTCAAACTCTCCCTAACACGAAGCATCTAATTTCTAAATACAGCTTTACAAAAAAAAAAAAAAAAAGTAGTTCTACAACAGTATTTCGAATCAATAAAGTTCTTCCTTTGAATGACAGTCACTAAGTCAGTTAACCTTTTGGAGGAAAAGCTAGATCTTTATATGCCAAGATAAATGTAGAATTGACTAAAGCAGTGCATGTAAAATGGGTTTCACAGATACTCTGTGGGCTAAATGGTCTGAGAGGAGATGATTCCTCAGTAGCAACAAACACACCCTGCAGTCAGGGTTGCTAACTCCACCCTAAAGAATCCCTAAAATAGGGATTCTTGGAGAAGTGCCTGATTGGAAGGCCAGGAGGGGATACACAAATGAAGCCAGAGTCCCTGGTACTGTCAGAAAGTAAAGAAAGGCTTAAGTAACAAAGGATTGGCAACCATCACAGGAACATAGAAGCCAACCAAAACAGTACTTACTGCCCAAACCGGAACAATTGGAGCAACAGAATAAATAGTGCTCTACTGGATTATAACCCAAAGCAGGAAAATATCCGCCAATCTCTAAAGGCGTAAACAAACACTTAAAAAGGATAAATAAATGAAGAAGAAAGGACAAAGCTCCTGAAGAGAAGCAGCCCAAATGATTTCAGTAAGCTATTTCCCCTCCCAGGAAAGTGGACTTAATTGCTCATGACTTAACTGTAAGCTGTACCTGGTGACTTCCTTCCTTTATTTTTTTCGTACCTTCTCACATACATTATATCCCAACTGCAGTTTCCACTCGCACCTCTCCTCCAAGCCTTTCCCAAACCGACATAGACACACACATACACACACACACACACACACACCCCTCCCTCCCTTATCTCCCAGGTCCATCTCTACTGTTTTCCTTCTGGAAGGGCAGTCTTCCCAGGTCTATTCAACAAACATGGCATATCAAGTTACAATAAGACTAGGTACAAACCAACACTAGACTAGATGATGCAACCCAGTAGGAGGAAACGGGTCCCCAAAACAGGCAAAAGAGTCAGAAACAGACCCTACTATCACTGTTAAGTGTCCCCCCAAAATACCAAGCTACACAATCATAACGTACATACAGAGGACCAAGGTCAGACACATACAGGCTCCCTGATTGTCAGTACAGCCTCTATGAGCCCCTATGAGTCTGGTTAGTTGATTCTGTCGGCAATTTTCTTATGGTGTCCTTGACCCTTATGGCTCCTACAATCCCTGCCTTCTGTCTTCTGTTGAACTCTCAGATTCTCCAAGCTCCACACAATGTTTGGCTGTGGTCTAC
Organism: Rattus rattus; assembly: GCF_011064425.1. Classification (NCBI taxonomy): domain Eukaryota; kingdom Metazoa; phylum Chordata; class Mammalia; order Rodentia; family Muridae; genus Rattus; species Rattus rattus. Next base: position 96,955,889 of record NC_046157.1, on the reverse strand, counting down.
TATCAGTTGCTGGATGAACCCTCTCTGATAATGAATATGCTAGGCTCCTGTCTACAAGAATAGCAGAGTATCATTAGAAGTCATTTCATTGATTTTTTTTTTGTCAGTCATGATTGGTTCTATCCTAGGTTTCTAGGCTATGGAGCCTCTGGTTCCTGGCCTTACAGGCAGAGGTGGGTTCCTTCTCATACCATGGGACTCAATTGGACAAGCCATTGGGTGACCACTCCAACAAGTTCCTCGATACCTTTACCTCAGCAGACCTTGTAGGTAGGACAATGTAGAACCAAGGTTTTATGTTTGGGTTGGTATCTCAATCCCTCTACCGGAAACCTTGCCTGGTTACCAAAGGTGGCTGGTTCAGGCTCCAAATACCCTATTACTAGATGTTTTCACCAGAGTCACCTTCATAGAGTCCTCAGAGATTCCATTCCACTAGGTTTTTACCTTACCTCCGAAATATCCCCAATTCCAGTCATCTCTCCCAGTACTCTCTCCCTCCATCCCTAACGCACCTGTTCTCTCATGTTCCTATCCTCATCCACCCCCAGTTTGCCCTCAACAACCATGCTATTTCCCTGTCCCAGGTGCATTCTTTAAGATTTTCTTGTTGTGTATATTGTAGCATGCTTGTCCTTTACAGTTAATATCCTCTTATAAGTGAGATGGTGTATTCTTTTGTGTTTTGATGAAAAGCTCTGTAGATAAGTCCATTTAATTCATAATGCCTGTTAACTATTTTTGTTTAGTTTTTTCTGGGTGACGAGTCCATTGGTGAGAGTGGTGCATTGAGATCTCCTCCTATTAATGTATTAGGTTTGTGTGATTGAAGCTTTAGTCATGTTGCTTTTACAAATATCCCTTGTATTTTGAGGACATAAATTGAGAAGTTATCATGGTGGATTTTTTTCCTTTGATGAGTATAAAGAGTCTTTCCTCATCTCTTTTGAATAATTTTCATTAGAATTCTGTTTTGGTAGATATTAGAATAGCTATATCAGCTTGCTCCATGGGTTCATTTGATCGACAAATCTTTTTCCAACACTTTACTATGAGATAAATCTTTACTATGATATCTATCTTTGATGTTGAGATATGTTTTACGAATGCAGCAAAATGATGGATGCTGTTTTTACATTCATTCTGCTAGCATTTGTCTTTTCATTGGAGAGTCGAGTCAATTGACATTAAAATATATTAATGATCAAAGATTGTTAATTGCTGTTATTTTGTTGTTGAATGGCGGCGGTGGTGGTGATGCTGGTAGTCATGTGTGTGGTGTGGTGTGTGTGTGTGTGTGTGTGTGTGTGGTGTGTGGGGTGTGTGTGGTATGTGTGTGTGTGTGTGTGTATGTGTGTGTGTGTGTGTATGTGTGTGTTGTGTGTGTGTGGTGTGTGTGTGTGTGTGTGTGTGTGTGTGTGTGTGTGTGTGTGTTTTCCTTCTTTTGGTTTTGCTGGTGTCAGACTATTTATCTCCCATGTTTTCACTGGTGTAGTTAACCTCCTTGCATTGGAGTTTTCTTTCAGTACACTCTGTAGCATTCGGTTTGTAAGTAGATAATGGTTAAATTTTACTTTGTCATGAAATACTGTGTTTTCTCCATCTGTGGTGATTGAGGGTTTTACTGGACTGTCATCTATGGTCTCTTAGAGTACAATTTATCAAGAAAAGGAAAGTATGGTAAACAGGAGAAACAAGGACCATAAGAAACTATATCACACATACAAGAGCTACTAAGATGTATGACCAAGTGTAATGGGGTGTTCTGAATAGGATCCAGGAACAGACAGTATTTATTAAGTATTTATTAGGTGAAAATGTGGAAAATCAAATAATATTCATGTTAGTAAGAACATATCAAAGTGTTGGAGAGATAACTCAGTGTTTAAGAATACTTACACTGTACATGGACTGACCCTGGGCTCCAACTGCATAGGTAGCAATGAATACACTAGTAAGAGCACCAGTGGAAGGGGAAGCCCTTGGTCCTGCCAAGACTGAACCCCCAGTGAACGTGATTGTTGCGGGGAGGGCGGTAATGGGGAGAGGATAGGGAGGGGAACACCAATATAGAAGAGGAGGGGGAGGGGTTAGGGGGATGTTGGCCCGGAAACAGGGAAAGAGAATAACAATCGAAATGTAAATAAGAAATACTCAGGTTAATAAAGATAACAACAACAAAAAAAAAAAAACAATGCATCAAAATTGAAAAAAAAAGAATACTTACAGTTCTTTGAGCAGACCCATTAGATTTCTTCACTCACTTGGTCACTCAAAACTGTCTATTACTCCAATTACATGACTTTGATGCTCTTCTCTAACTTTTGTTGGCAGGAGGCACACACAGTACACACACATATATGTGTAATGAAAACATTCATATACATGCAATTAAAAATCAATGAATAATTTTTCAAGTAAGAAGAATCAATGCTGGCTCATTAGTTGTGACAAATGTCTCATACTAATATAAAATATTAAAAATAGTAATCTTAGTATACAGATTATTAGATACTTTTATAATATATTTTTCAATTGTTCTATACAACTATTCTAAAGTTTTAAATATGTTAATAGTTACTGGATCACTGAGTAGAGAAGTTTTTTTTCTAAGAAAAGATACAAAAGGAAAAAACATATAGCTGAAAGATTAAGAAGACAAACAAACACATTAACAAAACTTTCTAACATTCTTTCACTGAGTACACACAAAACTGAAGTTAATATCCTTACCATCTAAAGAATACTTTTCATTTTAAGGTCAGCCATTTGAACTGGAAAATCTCAATAGAAATATAGAGGTCTCGTGACTATAAAAACAACGTTCAAATTACTCGATATAAGATGTGTTGAGTTCGTTAGTTGAGATCAAACAGGAGTGTGGATAATCAGAAGATCAGCCTGCCCCAAACTCATGCCTCTGAATAACAGTAGATAATAGATGTAGGAGCGATTCCTCCTAAAGGAGATTTCAAAAACACAATGATTCCTTTCTGTGTATTTCAAAAAAATTAATAAAATGAGCCCATTTCTGCACATAATCTAGTGTCTTTACCATGATAGCCTCTCATCAGGGTCTGGCCATGTTATTCAGGAGCCATGGGCTTTGCTCAGGTTTTCAAGGATGAATTAGGTATAGGAGCTAAGGCATACCTGAGAGACACATCCAGAGCATGTCCAATACAGAGGTCAATGCTAGCAGCAAACCACCGAACTGAGAACAGGACCCCCTTGTTGGGAATTAGAGAAAGGATTGAAAGAGTTGAAGGAGCTTGCAACCCCATGAAAACAACAATGCCAACCAACCAGAGCTTCCAGGGACTAAACCACTACTGAAAGAGTGTACATGGACTGACCCAGGGCTCCAACTGAGTATGTAGCAGAGAATAGCCATGTTGGCGCACCAGGTGAAGGGGAAGCCCTTGGTCCTGCCAAGGTTGGACCCCCAGTGCAGGGGAATATAGGAGGGCAATAATGGGGAGGTATAGGGAGAATACATGTATGGGGGAGGGGGAGGGGAGGGGATGGGGGCTTATGGACAGGAAACTGGGAAGGGGAATAATGTTTGAAAAGTAGGTAAAGAAATACATCTAATAAAAAAATTTAAAAAGTGACTCATTAGATGAGGAACATGAATTCCTAGATTTATATGAATGTTCCTGCCTTAGAAAAGTGCAATAGCCAACTATTACTTGTTTACTTAAAAAACAATGCCAAGATCAGTGACAAACATAACTACTTATTGTCCAATCACTGGTCTACAGTTTGTTGTAATGGCTATTTTTATGTGCAGAATGTAGGAATGCTGGGAAAACTTTGCCCCTCCGTGGGTCCTCCTCAGCCTTCCAAATAGAGCAGGATCCTGGATGCCTGTTAGTACTGACATTTAGAAGTTACTAAAAGAATGTACAAAAACAAATGCCCTCTACAACTCTGATTCATTTACACACTTTTGTTGGTGGAAGCATACTTCATGAGAAAGTTAACATGATTGACCAAAGATCATCCTTTCTCTGAGGTGTAAGTAAATGAGTACTTTGTGGAAAATATTCTAATCTCCAGCAATGACAATTATCCCAAAGAGGTCACAAATGGCTCACAGATGCTATTTTATACGTGGGTATAATTGATTGTCATTCACCTTTTAAAGAAACATACTGATGCCATCCATAATGCAGGCAGGGTGAGTCAGAGTGGGAGGTCTGTCCACCACACAGGTCCACTCCTCTTCCTCCAGGACAACTTACCGAAATGCAGTAAGCAATTTTCTATGAGCCCTTGAACTATCCGTAATGTTATAGCCTGGAAATCTCTAACTGTTCTATGTTAATCTTCATGTGCTACAACTCACAGAACATTTGGAAGGCACTAGAGAAGTTAAGCAAAGCGGGAATGTTTATACATGCATATACATACACACACATATATATACATATACATATATATATACACACATATGTGCATAAATGTGTGTATATGTGTATGTATATGTTGCCTGAGTTTCAGAACAGACAAGGTATCCACATAGGCTTAAAATATTTACTACATCCTTTTCAGAAAGCCTACTGAAATTGCTATTAGAAAGAGCTTTACTCAGGTATTTTAAGAGGCATTCAGGGTATTTTTTTAAGGTGACTAAATACATTTTAATGATTATATCAGTTTTTTTATTACCCTGAAATGGCTACTCTTAATCATTCAATGGAAAATAATATAATATATATGCTAAGGAAATATTTGTGGCAACATTTAAACAGATTGATTACTTTCTATTACCGTCTATCAACTATGTAAAATAATGATTCTCACTTTCATTATCACATCTTCATACAAGCATGCATGAACACAGAACCTACTAAGTTTGACTTCTCAAAGTGGACCCTGAGAATCTTTTAGTCCCAGGAGATCATTCACATGCTGGTTTTGGGAGCTACTGCTAGTAAATACAGGGTTTTTTTTCCTTTAACAACTACTGCTTGGGGCAGTTTGATTTCTGCTAGGTACACTGGGGTAGACAGGACAGGTGAGGCCCCTTCAAGCTCCAGAACAAAGCACCCTGCAATCCTTGACATGGCAGAGGCTAAGGAATTGAAAACACAGAGGGTTAGATGAGATTAAGGCACATAGACTCCCTTTCTCTGCATAGACATGGATCATCACAAACTGCACCTCTGCAGTGGGAGGAAATGGATGATCTACTTATCATGCACACAGGGTTAACGTCTGCCCTGCTTACCTTTCTGCTGAAGAACTGCTTCCACTCTGGACAAGGCAGGTGGCAGCTTGCCCGAGCTGTCAATCAGCATGAGGTTCAACGGGCCCATAGACTGACTGAAATGAATACTCCAGTTCTGGGTTCTGAAGTCCGTTCTCAAATTTATGTATCTGCTCTTGTTTCTTCTAGTCCCATACTGAAACTAGGCCTAGGGAGCTCTCCATCACTGACGAGCCCTTGTTCTAAATCTAAGAACTGCTTATCAGCCATCTCCTTCTACTATTTTGTTCTTTCTTGTTATTGCTCTGTCGTTTGGGTAGGGGAAATTACAACGTGGGATTAAACGTGATTAAATGCTAGCTGGTGGTGGTGGTAGGAATGGTGGTGGTAGCAATGATGGTGGTGATGGTGGCGGTAGTGGTGGTGGCTATATAGGAAGATACTGGACATTGGCCTCTGGCATTCACACACACACACACACACACACACACACACACACACACACACAGACCTTCATTTCAAACCTCTGTCCACATCCCTGTTTTCTCTGGTACTGTAGTCTCATTTGCTAACATTCAGACTTTCACCCTCTGCCAAATTGATGCTCTGTAGGGTTCATAATAAGGCCTTTTCCTCCCCACCAGCTTCCCACATGACTCCCGACTTTTGACTCTTTCTCACAGTTTCAGAATCTTGTTTTCCATCCCTTGTTTGACTCTTCAACAACACAGAAAACCATGAGCAACAGGGGTTTCTAGAGACAGAGCATGGCTGACTGTACTGTTTATTGGTTTGTGTTTACTGTGTGTGTATCCTTCATATACTTACTCACATATTGTTCTCTGTTTCCTCCATGTGAGGTAAGAAAAACAGTAGTTTGTTCTTCAAGGCCTGTATAAGAATGGCAGGGGTTTTCAGAGAGGTTCTCAGGCGCAGCAATATTATTGCCTCTCTTGGCAACGTCAGCAGAAGGGTCTCATTTTAATGACTGAGTGAGCAGGGAATAGGGATGCCACCAAGCCCTGTAGAATGCACAGCACACACCCTGAAAATCTACAGCACTTACGTGGCCCCAAATGCAAACATACTGTTCTTGGGAAATGCTGGTTTATACAGATTAATCCATTGTGAAGGGAGTTGGCACTTAGTAAGCTCTTGTGTACATTAGTCATCATTGTTTTGATTTATTAGCAAATGTTCACAATACTAAATAATGAGTTTCCCTGTGACGTTTCCTACACTTTTATCATGTACTTTGATCGAATTTGTCCCATTATCATTGCTTGTCCCATCCTTCTGTGTCTTACAAATTCTCCCCAGACAACCCCTCTTCTTTTTCCTGTCCTTTTAAGTATCTAGATGATATCTGTAGATCTGGATGACACATGAAATAAAACCTTCACCACTTGTTCTTCCTTCCAATGCTTAACACCTCTTTCTAGGATCTTTCTCAGTTTCTAGTGTAACTATCCACCCATTTATTTCCTCAGGTCATGGACCTGAAAATCATTCTGAATCCTTTCCTCTCTATCCTATCTTGCTTTCCAGTTGCTGAGATAAAACAATGAGCAAAAGTAATGTCAGAAAACACAACAGTTATTTAGACTTCCGGTCATAGTATAACATGGAGGTAAGCTGAGGCAAAAACTCAGAGAAACCCAGAGAGAGGCACTAGAACAGATGCCACTGAGGACCACTGCTTGCTGGCCTTCTCTCTATCACGGTTGCTGTCAGAAAACAAGGGACATATCAAAATACCCACTTTAATGTGGGTGCTAGAGATCTAAACTAGGGTCTTCATGCATATGCATCCATGGCATGGAAACAATTCCTTAATCCCTCATGCATAGTACTTTACGAAGGACAAAATTCTGAACAAGTAGAAATCTGTGGACTTGAAGAGTACTATGTTATCAAAATTCTAATTCAAAAATTATGATATATAAAGGAGAAACCATTTCAATCAATATGGCTTGTTGAAGTAATGTCCTTACTTACTTGTAAAGGGACACTAGCCTTGCTGTACCCTTCCATGTGTCTTGGCAATGTACAATATGGGGCAAAGGCTGAAACATAGGAAAATTCATTTCAACACAAGACATCAGCACTGCAGTCCTCTTGGTCTCTCTCCCCATCAAAACATCTCTTTTGCTATGGCTGCAAGAAACTTGCAGGTGAGGCAGGACTATCCTAAATCCATGCGCCTGGAAGAGCCATTATTTGAAAACCAAAGGACTGGGACCCAATGCCTCATCTTACTTCATAATCCTGGAGATATTTAAACACAAAATTCCAAAAATGGAATGGAAAAGGCAAACTAAAGATATCCTTACAGGAGTTCAGAAAGGCCATAAAGGAAAAGGATCAGTGACTGCTCACTTCAGTTTACTTAAAGCCCTTCATGCAGAATCCATCTGGGTACTTCTGGATAAATTTGCTCCAGGAAACAGGGAGCTAAGAGTCACTCACAAGAGCTCCAACCTTGTATCTCAGAACTATGCTAATTACACTTCCTTTAGTCATTTCCATCATTCATGCAAGAATTATTTTGTTTAGTTGAGATGATGACTAGTCTCTGCTGATTGGTTACTCACCCTATTTTGCATAAGTATTATTCAGCCAAGGAAACAAGGAAGAGCTTGGGGCCAGGCAAGGTGTTGTCCTATACGTGCATCTGCTGGCTTGTTCACTCCGTGACTCCCCAGTAAAAGATATCTGGTAACCACAAAGAGACAGATCCTACAAGAAGCTTGAGAACACATAAGCAAACTCCTTCATCTTGGAAAACTGCCTTGAGTTTTGCCCCCTCTCGCTCTTCTTTCCCCACCTGCAGGTTTTTTTTGTTCTTCTGCTGTGGCCCCGCAAATAAAGAAGCCGAGACTTGCACAAAAGCACCTGTGGTGACTGGATGAACTGCTAATTATGAAATTTGGATACACCATCTGGGCTAACATTTGGCTGAGGACAGCTGAAACTCTCAGCGCTTCTGAGAAAATCTATGAATTTTTTTTCCTATTAATTATTATACGACTTTCCTCAAGCTGGCCTTCCCTGTCACTTCTCCCTGCCTATTCAAACGCTATCACTTCTCCAAGGTTCCGCCAAGTCCCTCCTTCCCCAGGGTGCTTGCTCTGACCTCCCAGCCAACCTTGTGAATCCCATTTGCTATTATAGTCAGTGCCCAAATGTCTAGTGATTTCACAGGTACAAACTCTAACTCCTGCTTGTAGCAGCCATGAAGTACCTTATACATCTACCTATCCCTTTCTTGAACAGTACCTGAATGTGTATTACATTATATCGCACCCATTTCAGGACACTACTACATTGAGTCATTAATCTGTGAAAGGCAAGAACCAGGCATTACCCTCTACCAGCATCTGAGAATCGGTTTGCCTCTATGAGACAATTATATGTGAAGGATAAAACAATATAAAATGTATAAAAGAACCACAAAGTTTTTCAGCAAATCTTTTAGTGTGGTGACCAGAGACCCTCTAACAGAACCTTACAGAAGACTATCTTTCTAGATAAATGGAAGATGAAATCAATGGAGGGCAGAGTACTTTCCAAACATAAGCATCTAGTGGAGGGTAGATAAGGTCTTTTCTTTCTTATGTCTCCAACTAACTGCGCAAGAGCAGTTTTGTTACTGTACTCAAGGCTATTCTTCCCGATTGTTAGTGTTCTTCCTTGACCAGTTAGTCACAGACGCACATGCAGGCATAACCACAGGGAGGTTATCAGTTCCTTTGGGGTGCCCTCTCCTGATTGGGGTTTTTCCCAGAATCTATAACCAAAACATTTCCCCACGACCTCAGGGCATCCTTTCAACAATTACTCGAGATGGGTTGGCTTGTGTACTTGTCCCTACCAAGGCGTAATTGCTCCTTTGGTCTTTGATTTTTCTCGGGCATCATTATGCAATTACCATTACACCTCTAGCCTGAAGAACTGGCCACACCACACTCCTTAGAAGCGTTGCCAAGTCCGCTGCTGGTGTTAGTTCCTAGGCTGAGGCAGGCAGGGTAACATGGCCCTCTTCTAGGGACTAGAATTGCTCTTTTTCTTTCTAAGCTTGAGGTCAAAATGTCTTTCCTACATTTAAATTGGTGCCAGTTACCCCTCCAGCCAGAATGTTATCACATTTTCAGAACATGTTATTTTTCTCAGAGTTCCATGTATCAGAGGCAGGAAGGCAGGATAAATGCTACCTGTGTGGGTGTCCACTGAGGGCATGGGCCTGGCTAACATGGGGTGACAATTCAACATCTTGTACTAAGTATGATCCCCCACACTTTCTGAAATTTAAAAAAAAAGTATTTTTAATATACAAAAACATATTAATGGTACAATGCGATGTTTTAGCATATCATAGAATAGTTAAACTGGGGCTGGAGAGATGGCTCAGCCGTTAAAGGCTAGGCTCACAACCAAAAATATAAGGATAGTTAAACTGGACTAAAGGCATCTATGACCTTAAATACTATTTCTTTATAGCCCAACCTTTAATAAAAACAATACTATCAAATTCCTTTCTTCTAGCTTTGTTTTTTCTACTGCTGAGAATTAAGTCAGAGCCTGCAGGATAGTAAATTACCCACACTAGCCTTGAACTCACTCTGTAGCTCTCAAGCTTGAACTGGAAATCTTTCCGGCTCAATGTCTCAAATGCTTGGAAGGATAGAATGACAGCCACAAGGCCAGGGTTTTTCTACCCTTTTAAAATATGTAGCACTTTTTACTTCAAAACATCTTACTTTTTTAATACTTACTGATGTCAAATTCTTTGGAGTACTGAAGAATAAATTGAATATCAACTTTGACCAAAGAGTTCTGACTGTTTGACTTTGAATCTTTTAATCAAGAGAGACTGGGGGAGGTTTCACGAAAGAGACAACAGTAGCAAGTAGGATTCACAGCACAGGTGTGTCCTGTGACTCATTCTTTAAGCCAATACTGGCTTTTTAAGAAAATTGCAAACGCCCACCTCTTTATGACACATATTTACCTATGTTAAGAGTTCTATCGAAGACAAAAGCCCTGACCACTGCCCTGAAGAGAGTTACCATTTCCCAACGTTCTATTTACCATAACACTTCCGGTTAGAGCCACCCACAACAGTGAATTTGTCTTCCCTCCTTCTAGATCTCTAAATGAGATTTCAACTGTATCATCTCCTAAGGGGCCTTGATTTGTGATAAAAGTTACCACACACGTTATGCAAATCTGACGTCTCCTCAGCCTCACTTCATCTATCAATTCGATCATTTTTCTTTAAGAGAAGAGACTGAGATAAATGCTTCCAAAGCCCCTTTGTTCTCTAATGTTGACTCTATCAGTGAACTACAGAAGTTGGCAAACTCTTCATAAAATCTCAAGTTGTCTTGGGTTGTGCAATCTCATTAGAACATATAACCTGTGGAAATGATGTCTTTCTACAGTTGCCATAAAGACGGTCTCAGGCCTGGAAGCAAATCAGTGGCCAGTGACTGATACTTCTGATCATTTACACTTCTGTCTTACTTTCTGAAACATCATCAGATGTAATGTCATAGAAACCTGGGTTTGAGTTCTGCATAACCATCTAGAAGCTCAGTGACATGGGCAAATTACTTCAGCTCACTAAAAGTCAATTTTCCTAACTACTACATAGTAAAATATTTAAAGTTGTCTTACTGTCACTTTATTTATAATGAAACATAAAGTGAAAAAATATTGAAGCACACCAACAACTTCCACATCAAAACACATCCAGCAAATGCCAATTCTGTTTTCAATCTTAATTTATCTAAACTTCTCTCTCCAAATGTGAAACCCCTCAAACTATTTTTTGACAAATCAAATTTAGATATTTCCATTTTCTCACAGTAAGATACAAATTAGTAATCTAATAGAAAATAATATCAACCCACAGATGAAATACACAATTGAATCATTTCATTGGTCATACATGATAACAGGGATCTGGTTTCACATTTTTCTATCTTATAAGATTAAATTAGGTAATCTGAATTCCAAACATACTCTGTTTACAACCATATAAATATATTACAAAGTCTTCACCTTTAGTTTTTTCCATCTTTATTAAATTGGGTATTTCTTATTTATATTTCAATTGTTATTCCCTTTCCCGATTTCCAGGCCAACAGCCCCCTAATTCCTCCCCCTCCCCTCTACATGGGTGTTCCCTTCCCCATCCTACCCCCATTACTGCCCTACCCCCAACAGTCCTGTTCACTGGGGGTTCAGTCTTGGCAGGACCAAGGGCTTCCCCTTCCACTGGTGCCCTTACTAGGCTATTCATTGCTACCTATGCAGTTGGAGCCCAGGGTCAGTCCATGTATAGTCTTTGGGTAGTGGCTTAGTCCCTGGAAGCTCTGGTTGTTGGCATTGTTGTTCATATGGGGTCTCAAGCCCCTTCAAGCTCTTTCAGTCCTTTCTAAGAGTCTTTGAACGAGGGTCCAGTTCTGAGTTCAGTGGTTTGCTGCTGGCATTCGCCTCTGTATTTGCCATATTCTGGCTGTGTCTCTCAGGAGAGATCTACATCCAGTTCCTGTCAGCCTGCACTTCTTTGCTTCATCCATCATATCTAGTTTTGGTGGCTGTATATGTATGGGTCATTTCTTCACCTTTAATTTTAATTTAAAAAAAAAAACAGTAAGTGTTTCTAAGATACAGTCTACCTCAAACTGAGACCTAAAAGACAAATATTGCCTAATGTTTTCAGGAAGATATCCAAAAGCACCTCTCCCCTCCTTCCCCCCAGGCACTTCCTTTTCTCATTATCTTTCTCACAGGGAAATTGGAATGCACAGGTCAGTGAGTCAAATATGGGTTCAGCTATAAAGAAACAACAGAGAGAAATCTCTGCATGGACATAGTTGGATTGTAATGACCTAAGAGACTGAGTTATTCTGGGAACTAGGGTTATAGGCCCTCAAATGCAAAGGGGGTAAACTTTGGGGAAAGTTTATTGTTGCTCTCTTGCTACAGAGTTAGAAGCATACATAAACCAATCCCAGGGACATAAGCATTCTCCAGCTTTTGAAAGTGAAATTGCTTCTGCTCTGGTGCATAGGCTGGTGAGAGGGTAATGTTATCTTACAGCCTTTCTTGAGTTTCATACTTCTCAAACCTGTCTATGCATGCCCACATCTCTTTTATCAATGCGAATCCCTTACTCATATCAAAACCTCATTCCTTAGCACTTCAAAGGTAGATCATAGTAGAGGATTTAGAAATCTCAGGCTATTTAAATAATATAACAAATTCTATTAATCAAAATATGGACCTTTAAAATTGTGAGGCAAACTTAAACAACAACAAAAACAATAAAACTAAATAACTGATAAGTTATTCTGAGAAAACAGTTTTTTACCATTGGGATCTTTCCCTAGTGATCTAGGTCCAAGTTCAGGTCACATCCCTACATGACCTCATAACCAAAATACTTCAAAGAAAGAAATTAAAAGGAATGGAGCTTGTAGTTAACTGAATGCTGGTTTCAAATGTTTGCATGGCCATCTTCAATGACTACAGAATAAAATCAAATTTTGAAAGAATTTCTTTTTCCTGAGAAACTATAGATTCACAAAAAAAGTAAGAAAATAATTAAATGCCTGTAATCCTCTAAATAAAAAATTTAGTTGTTTCTACTAGTAAAATGATCTAGAAAGACTGGTTGTCCCATAAGCCCCAACTTTGTCCTTAAGAGGCAACTCTCCAAATTTACATTACCCAATAATCCAAGGATCCTGTCCTGAGATTTAAGAAGTAGGAAAATAGGTCTGAAAGGAAAAATATGGAGTCTCAAACTTAGAAACATGTGTATATGATATGGATTGTAGTGGTTTGAATGAGAACAGTCCTCAGAGGCTCTATTATTTGAATACTTAGTCTCCAGTTGGTAACACTCTGTTTGGGGGGATGTAGGAGATGTGGTCTTATTGAAAGAAATGCTTCTCCATAGGTAAGATCTGAGAGTTTAATGCCCCGAGCTGCTTCCAATTCAATTTCTCTGCCTTTTGCATGTTTTTGAAGAAACCATAAGCCAAAATAAACTTTTCTATAAGTTGCCTTGGTCGTGGTGTTTTATCACACTAGAGAAGTAACCAAGATGTGCATAGCGGAATGCATGTGTGTGTGTTCTCCAATTGCTAGGATGAAATGTTGACTATTACAACTGTCATCTTCTCAGTTCTAAGGAAGTATCTGCCAATATTGCCAATATTCAGAAATATTCCTGAGGTCTTATCTATTTATACCTGTACAGCTCTGATTTATTACTATTCTTACAAATGCAGAATGAACAAGATATGATTACTTTTACCCTTACAGATATTTACATTGTTGTAGATAAAAGCAACAGTCTTTAATTCCTTTATTTGTTTGTTTTGGGGAAGTAGAACATGTAAGTTTCATTCCCCTCCATTCATTAACAAGACATAAATGATGACCAAAAAAAATTTGTAAGGGAAACCAGTCATGAAGACAAGTGAATATTTTGTTTTTTTTAAAAACTACTTCCATATATATCTTATAGATTAATGTTATTTGAAAACTTTATAGGAAAAAATAGACATTTCATAGTCTAGAAGGCATGTAGAGAGAAGCTTTTCAATGTTTTAGAGAAAGTTTTTGCACTTCTTTTAAATTTCTTCAAAGCATCAATCAAATATTGTAAGAAAATAAAGACATCGTTTATACAAAAGTGCACAGAAAGTTTACCTCCTGCATACCTTTTTCGAGGAAGTAATTTGAAGATACACTCCAACAAAGTGTGAAATCCAAGAAAGAGCCTGAAGCTATTAACAATCGCTGGGAAAGACTCAAAGTCCAATAAAAATAAATCAGAGGTTGACAGCAGTGTAGACATCCCGTAAAGCAAAGCTTCTGAATTACAACAGCGACTTTTTCCAGCAGAATAAAGGAACTGATCCCATTCAATAGATACACAAGATGCTGCAAAATGCTAACGTAGAAGGCTGCTTTTCATATCCAGTAACTAAAAGTTTAAGGAAAAGAAGAGCCACTCAAAAAAATGATGCTGACAGCTGATGTGTGGCATGGCTAATGTACTGGAAATACTGTAGGTGCCCCAAATAGGACCCCGATGCCGGGCTAGAGAAACATTCAGTAGTTAAGAAAACATCCTGTTCTCTCAGAGGCTAGAGGTTCCTAGCACCCACAGAGGGCAACTCATGGCCACCTGTAACTCAAACTTCTAGGATATAAAGCACTCCAGGTTTCCTTGGGCACTTGCTCTCTTGGGCACATACCCACACAGAAGTACAAATACATGCTTACACTACACACACATGCATACACATTTACTTGTGCATACACAGACACACATACAGAGGCATAATTTCAAAATAATAACAATAAATAACTTTTGGGACCCTGATTCATCAAGAAACACAAGAAAACAAGAGATAGGACAGTCTTTTAGAATCTATAGTGAGCAATATTTACAAAAGCCAATATGTAAATTTAACTTTGAGGATGAGTACAGCTATTCATTGCCTAGAATTAATCTTCGAAGCAACTTCATCCATCTCCAGACTTTCCCCTAAATTCTTTCTCATATTTAGACCTTAAATAACAAGCAAAAAGCAGTAGGTATGTGATGGTGTCACTGTTGGAATACAGCTATAAATTGTGATTTGGATATAAGTGCTTTTTTTTTAGGTGTCACTATAAATTATCCTAGTACCCAAAGACAAATACCACATGCTGTCTCTCATCTGTGGATCATTAGTTTATATATATGTATGTATATATATATATATATGTGTGTGTGTGTATATGTATATATCATATATATGGTTTTATATGTGTGTGTATATACATACATACATACATACATACATACATACACACATATATATGGTATATATGGTAGCAAATGTTGGCAGAAGCCATGATACAGGAACAAAGAGAGAGGGGGTGACAGAACCTATAAAATGTGATAAGAGAAAGGGTAATTGTTAGGTCTCTTCTACACTAGTCTTGTTAGTGGCATAAAATAATGTAGGAAAAGTTACTTAAGGGACAGTTTACTCTAGGTTTCAGGGTAAAATTTATAGTGAATTTTGTCTCGGAAATTTGAAATTAGCTTTCATTTTGCTAGCAAAGTTCAAAATACTTAGCCATACTCATTCAACAGAACATTACTAATCTTAGCAATGTATTAAGAAATTGTAGGATAGGCGAATGCCAGCAGCAAACCAGGGAACTGAGAATGGGACCCCCGTTGAAGGAATCAGAGGAAGAACTGAAAGAGCTTGAAGGGGCTTGAGACCCCATATGAACAACAATGCCAACCAACCAGAGCTTCCAGGGACTAAGCCACTACCCAAAGACTATACATGGACTGACCCTGAGCTCCAACTGCATAGGTAACAATGAATAGCCTAGTAAGAGCACCAGTGGAAGGGGAAACCCTTGGTCCTGCCAAGACTGAACCCCCAGTGAACAGGACTGTTGGGGGTAGGGCAGTAATGGGGGTAGGATGGGGAAGGGAACACCCATGTAGAGGGGAGGGGGAGGAATTAGGGAGCTGTTGGCCTGGAAACCGGGAAAGGGAATAACAATTGAAATGTAAATAAGAAATACCCAATTTAATAAAGATGGAGAAAAGAAAAAAAAGAAAGAAACTGTAGGAAGTTCAGAGAGGCCATCAGTGAGTAGAACTAGCAGTCTCCTGAGGTCATTGGAGAATGCCACGATTCCACACTAACCTCCTGCCTTACAAATGAGGATGCTGTTTGTCAACCCCTACTTGGAGGACACCACCTACAAAGGTGAGCACATGGGAATTGAGGACTGGAGGGAAGGCAGGAGAGCAGTAGCAGAGTGGGTGTTCGCATCAGCTAACTCATGTTAACCCTGGTTCTGCCCCTTACTCAGTGTGTGGCTTAAGCAATTACACAAGAATTCTGAGCCTCACCTTCTTCTTCTACAGTGGGAAATGATAATATTCAAAGCTCAAATGATAACTCAAGTTTTCTAACATAGGAAGTCCTCTCCTAAGCTAGTGGATTTCCTTCTTCTCAATTGTCTTATGCATCATTCCTTTTTTTTTTTTTTTGAGGGTGCAGCGAACTTTATTGATGGTATTCCAGAGAGAAGGGAGGGTTCCCTAGGCCCCTCCTGTTATTATGGGGTCTGGGATGGAATTGTGAGGAAGATGCTCAGTGTTGGGGGCTGAGTTGAGATGGGGACTCCTCAGCAACTGAGGGCCTCTCTCTTGCTCTCAGTATCCTTGCTGGGCTGGGTGGTCCAGGGTTTCTTACTCCTTGGAGGCCATGTAGGCCATGAGGTCCACCACCCTGTTGCTGTAGCCGTATTCATTGTCATACCAGGAAATGAGCTTTACAAAGTTGTCATTGAGAGCAATGCCAGCCCCAGCATCAAAGGTGGAAGAGTGGGAGTTGCTGTTGAAGTCGCAGGAGACAACCTGGTCCTCAGTGTAGCCCAGGATGCCCTTTAGTGGGCCCTCGGATGCCTGCTCACCACCTTCTTGATGTCATCACACCTGGCAGGTTTCTCCAGGCGGCTTATGCATCATCCTTAAGCCAATAAGCCCTCCTGACAGGCCAACTACATGATTGCATAAGCAAGTCTAACACAGCCACTTCCTTTTTCATTTAATTAGGTATCTCACATTCCCCTCCTAATTAGGGTTACTGTTGCTGTGAAGACACCATGATCAAGGCAACTTGTATAAAGAACAATATTTAACTGGGGGTTGGCTTACAGGTTCTGAGATTCAATCCATTATCATCATGGAAGGAAGTGTGGCAGCATCCAGATAAGCATGACACTAGAAGAGGTGAGAGTTTTACTTTCTTTTCTGAGGGCAACCAGGAGAAGACTGCCTTCAGGGCAGCTAGGAGAAGGGTCTCGAAGCCCACCCCTAAAGTAACACACTTCCTCCAACAAGATCTCACATACTTCAACAAGGCCACACCTCCTAATAGTGCCACTCCCTGGGCCAAGCATATTCACCACCACACCACCTCAGTTAATGTAATCTAGGCAGTGCCTCACAAGCATGTCCAGAGGCTCACCTCCTAGGTGTCCCCAAATATGAAATCTGACCATTAAAATTAACCATCACATCTGGGATGCAGTGGGGGAAGGGCAAGAGGAGAGAAGAAGAATGGGCTAGGGAATAGCATGCATACAGCATGTGAATGGTTTTGCTTTCACTGTTTCCTCAGTACACTATGAACATAGTATTTTCATTGTATTTAACATTGTAAGAGAGTCATAGAAAGAGAATGACCAACTGTGGTTAAGTCAGGGCCCTAGACAAAGCTTGGGGTGGTTAGGCACCTACTAAATGCCATGCAGAGCTGGGAGGTGCCCTGTAGTTGACCTACTGGAGAGTGAAATTGTGTGGGAGCCCTCGGCCTAGTCAGCCCTGTCACTCCATCAAGGAACTCTTTTTTTTTTTTTAATTTTTTTTCTTTATTAACTTGAGTATTTCTTACTTACATTTCAATTGTTATTCCTTTCGGTTTCAGGCCAGCATCCCCCTAACTCCCCTCCCCTTCTGTATGGGTGTTCCCCACCATCCTCCCCCCATTACCACCCTCCTCCCAATAATCACGTTCATTGGGGGTTCAGTCTTGGCAGGACCAAGGGCTTCGCCTTCCACTGATGCTCTTACTAGGCTATTCATTGCTACCTATGCTGTTGGAGCCCAGGGTCAGTCCATTTACAGTCTTGGGTAGTGGCTTAGTCCCTGGAAGCTCTGATTGGTTGGCATTGTTATTCATATGGGGTCTCGAGCCCCTTCAAGCTCTTCCAGTCCTTTCTCTGATTCCTTCAATGGGGGTCCCATTCTCAGTTCAGTGGTTTGCTGCTGGTATTCGCCTATGTATTTGTTGTATTCTGGCTGTGTCTCTCAGGAGAGATCTACATCCGGTTCCTGTCAGCCTGCACTTCTTTGCTTCATCCATCTTATCTAATTGGTTGGCTGTATATGTATGGGCCACATGTGGGGCAGGCTCTGAATGGGTGTTCCTTCTCCCTCTGTTCTAAACTTTGCCTCCCTATTCCCTGCCAAGGGTATTCTTGTTCCCCTTTTAAAGAAGGAGTGAAGCATTCCCATTTTGGTCATCCCTCTTGAGTTTCATGTGTTCTGTGCATCTAGGGCAATTCAAGCATTTGGGCTAAGAGCCACTTATCAATGAGTGCATATCATGTGGGTTTTTCTGTGATTGGGTTACCTCACTCAGAATGATATTTTCCAGTTCCATCCATTTGCCTAGGAATTTCATAAAGTCATTGTTTTTGATAGCTGAGTAATATTCCATTGTGTAGATGTACCACATTTTCTGTATACATTCCTCTGTTGAAAGACATCTGGGTTCTTTCCAGTTTCTGGCTATTATAAATAAGGCTGCTATGAACCTAGTGGAGCATGTGTCTTTGTTATATGTTGGGGCATCTTTTGGGTATATGCCCAAGAGAGGTATAGCTGGGTCCTCAGGTAGTTCAATGTCCAATTCTCTGAGGAACCTCCAGACTGATTTCCAGAATGGTTGTACCAGTCTGCAATCCCACCAACAATGGAGGACTGTTCCTCTTTCTCCACATCCTCACCAGCATTTGCTGTCACCTGAGTTTTTGATCTTAGCCATTCTCACTGGTGTGAGGTGAAATCTCAAGGTTGTTTTGATTTGCATTTCCCTTATGACTAAAGATGTTGAACATTTCTTTAGGTGTTTCTCAGCCATTCGGCATTCCTCAGCTGTGAATTCTTTGTTTAGCTCTGAACTCCATTTTTTAATAAGGCTATTTGTCTCCCTGAGGTCTAACTTCTTGAGTTCTTTGTATATTTTGGATATAAGCCCTCTATCTGTTGTAGGATAGGTAAAGATTTTTTTCCCAATCTGTTGGTTGTCATTTTGTCCTAACCACAGTGTCCTTTGCCTTACAGAAGCTTTGCAGTTTTATGAGATCCCATTTGTCGATTCTTGATCTTAGAGCATAAGCCGTTGGTGTTTTGTTCAGGAAATTTTCTCCAGTGCCCATGTGTTCCAGATGCTTACCCACTTTTTCTTCTATTAGTTTGAGTGTATCTGGTTTGATGTGGAGGTCCTTGATCCACTTGGACTTAAGCTTTGTACAGGGTGATAAGCATGGATCAATCTGCATTCTTCTACATGTTGACCTCCAGTTGAACCAGCACCATTTGCTGAAAATGCTATCTTTTTTCCATTTGATGGTTTTGGCTCCTTTGTCAAAAATCAAGTGACCATAGGTGTGTGGGTTAACTTCTGGGTCTTCAATTCTATTCCATTGGTCTATCTGTCTGTCTCTGTACCAATACCATGCAGTTTTTTATCACTATTGCTCTGTAATACTGCATGAGTTCAGGGACAGTGATTCCCCCACAAGTCCTTTTACTGTTGAGGATAGTTTTAGCTATCCTGGGTTTTTTGTTATTCCAGATGAATTTGCAAATTGTTCTGTCTAACTCTTTGAAGAATTGGATTGGTATTTTGATGGGGATTGCATTGAATCTGTAGATCGCTTTTGATAAAATGGCCAGTTTTACTATATTAATCCTGCCAACCCATGAGAATGGGAGATCTTCTGAGGTCTTCTTCAATTTCTTTCTTCAGAGGCTTGAAGTTCTTATTGTACATATCTTTTACTTGCTTGGTTAAAGTCACACCGAGGTACTTTATATTTGGGTCTATTATGAAGGGTGCCGTTTCCCTAATTTCTTTCTCGCTTGTTTTCTCTTTTGTAGAGGAAGGCTACTGATTTATTTGAGTTAATTTTATACCCAGCCACTTTGCTGAAGTTGTTTATCAGCTTTAGTAGTTCTCTGGTGGAACTTTCATCAGGAACTCTTAAGTCTCTCCACTGTCCTCTGCAGCTAATTTTCTCAGAAGCCCAACTTCAATATCCATGAAGGTCTGAAACCATTGGCCTTTTCAGATACTGACTGCACTGTGGACTTAGAAATTACAATTGTAATATGTTTCTTACAAAGGGTTTTCATCTGCCTATCTTGTTATGATAAGGGTGAAATGATTATTCCCTAGTATAATTACATGTTTTGATAAACTTCTGAATATGTTCTCTTTACTGAAGGTGCCTTGAAAAATCATCTTTTGACCCCTCTTTTCCTTTAAATGTCATGGCCAAGAATTATTTCCTGGTGGCTTATCAGGCAAGCTCAGATCACCGGTCCATTTAATGCCGCTTCACTTCACTTTTTGTGCCAGGGACAAGGTTCAGTAAGAGCACACCATGGCAGCCCCTCCCTGTCCAGTTGGCTGATCACTCTTTCATGGCCAGACAGCAGGGGACGGGGGCTGGGGGGGGCATAACATACTCTTCCACTAACAAGGAAGGGATCTTAATCCAAAAAGAACAAATAGGCCTCGGTAATGAAACTCATGAAGCTGAAACTCTAAATTGAAAAGGCCATATTTGTTTGTAGTAGTCCAAAATATCTGAGGATCAGTCCACCTGAAGTACTAAAGAGGAAAATAATAACGGGGCCAATTTTCCATCATCTTGCAGTAATTTTTCCTCACAAAGCCTCCGCATTGTCTCTTATAGTTCTCCATGTTCCCTTAGCCCAGGATTCTAATTCGGGCCACCGGCCTTTCTTGGGCTATGTACCTCACTGATCACAACCTGGGTCAGCCCACTTCAGGTCCCACTGTAGCCTTTGCACTTCAAACCACTTCTGTTCCCTTGGGATATGACTCTCTTACCCACAAAAAGACCAAAGATAGGAATGAAGTTTGTACATATGCATTATAGTCTGTGTGAAGGTCTCCAGAAGTATGCACCTGACACACATATCCCTTGGATACCTGGTCTTCTGTGCCTTGCCCCTGAACTAAGTGACTGTCTTGTGCAGAGATACACCAACTCTGACTTGCCACACTGACTTGCCACTCTCCTGAAGTAGGTATGTGTGTGTAAACACACACACACACACACGTATAAATATATATATATAACTTTTTATATATGATATATATCAGATATAAAATTTTAAATTATATATAAAATTTAAAAATAAATGTGGCCTGAAATGGAGGCTGCTTTTGTGCTTTCAGTTTATCTGAGCCAAGAAACACTCAGATAAAAGTCATACATAGCCTGGTCAGCTCTCTCATCTTTCTCTTACAGATGAGTTTAGATCAGCAGTTTGTGCTTTCCTGTCTAGTATGTCTTCCAGAAGCTCCGACTGCTCATGTGTCTGGAACTGTAGCTTCTGATCTTACCCATGGTAAGATCTCAAGTTGCTTCTCAGTCACATTTGTAAGACAAAAAAAGTCAAGAGAAAAACAAAAGCCTGTTTGAGATTAAGGCCATCAGCTTGGACTCAAGCGGGACATCAGTGCATACTTATAGACACCAAGCAAAGCTAGACATGGCTTTCTTCATACCAAAACCATTTAGACAATGCAGCTTCAAAACCTGTATGTCATGATAAACAGCACAAGGCAAGGTACGAATACCCACACTTTGCACTACCACTGAGCTACACCCACAGGAAAAAACCTGCAATGACTACTAAGTCTGTGGACTTCTGATACAGAAACAAAATAAAGATATCATGGTGAATGGAAATTGAATAGAAGCATATCAAGAATTGCTTAAAATAGGCATTTGTGTGTGATAGAGAGCTAAGGTTTATTCATAAAGCGGTGCTTGGAAAGATGAACCGCATTTGGCATTTATATTTAATTAAATGAAAATGCCTATCTCTCTCCTTATTTCATGTTCAACTTCACTGGTTCATAATATCATAACATATTATAAAATTAACTACAAAATCATTGACTTCCCTCTGCCTCCATATTACACACAGCCCACACATATGAAGAATGATGAGAGAAATAGATTTTGCCTAATTTTTTTCACTATTGTTTCCCTAGAACCCATAATAGTGTGTCATAAAGTCATATTTTCAAAACAGAATCGAAGAGAAGGGAAATGCACTAAGTCTGTAGCTACCTCAGTAATAGGCCACTCAACTATGCATGAAGTCCTGGGTTCAGTCCTCAGTACTGCAAAATCACAAGCAACAATCACAAACTCCCGACCATGTAGCCTGCTTATCTCAGGGAACATTGCCTGGAGTTGGGAAGGTGGCTCGGTGAATGATGTGTTCGCCTGGTAAGCATGGGGACTTGAATTCAAATCCTCAAAATGCTCTCAGTGCCCTGTGTAGGGTCATACATCTGGAATCACAGTGATCCCACATAAAGATGGGAGGGAGGCCAAGGTAGAAGAAGCCCCTCAAGCTAATCTGCCATGTGCACCATAAAGAGTAAACAAAAGACAAAAGACCCTGTCTCAATACAAGATCGGAGGTGAGGCCTGATAGCTAAGAATCTCCTCTAACTTCGATATATGCAAGACACACCATCACTCATACAGATGCATTCAACACCACACAGGTAGATGGTTTGTTTTTTTTGTAAATGAAATATTATCTGATAGCCATTTCATTGTTTTTCCTTCAGCATAGCTCAAATTATTTCATACTTGCCTCTCTAGTTCCCTGGCAAGATCATATTATAGAAGGTGGACCAATGTATTTCCATAACTGTCAACAGTCATATAGGGTAAGAACCATACAGTATAATCCATACTCCCATGGTGGAACAGGACAAAAAGACATATATGAGAATATAGGAGGTACTGCTGACATATCCCAGCTGATGTAGCAGCCATAGAGAAATCACAGTGTGAACAAGAAAGGCGTGGCCTTTTGTAGTAATGAAACCCACCACTTTGTATGCTAACTCAAAATGGTAAGTAAGTAATTAGAAACCCCGTCAGGTATAACATCATTGAAAATGGAGAGCAGTATGTTAAAAGAAATAAACTAGTCTCACAAAGGTAATTGTTTATTTAATGCATACACAGATGCATCTTTACATTCATTTTCATGTGTATGTGTACATGTTTCAGTCATGCACTCCACAGGGAGAGACCAGATCTTGGGTTCAGACTCCATCTTAAAGAACCTGACCTAAGGATGAACTCAAGTTAACTAACAAGCTAGCACCTAGCACCAGCTTTCAGGTCACTCCCCCCAAAAACATGTGCCTCCCGGTTACAAGCCTGCCCTTGCCACTTCACTTTTTTTTTTTTTTTTTTTTTTAGAGAAAAGTTTTTTTTTTTAATTAAGAGGGTTCGGGGGCCATGTTAAGTCTTGTGGTATCTTTTTTTTTTTTTTTTATTATTAACTTGAGTATTTCTTATATACATTTGGATGTTATTCCCTTTTCCCCGGTTTCGCAAACATCCCCCCCTCCCCTTCCTTTATGGGTGTTCCTCCAACCCTCCCCCATTGCTGCCCTCTCCCCAACAGTCTAGTTCACTAGGGGTTCAGTCTTAGCAGGACCCAGGGCTTCCCCTTCCACTGGTGCTCTTACTAGGATATTCATTGCAACCTACTAGGTCAGAGTCCACTTCACTTCTTAAAAAACCACCAATCAGAAGGAAAGCAGAAGTTAAGTTTATGGGTTTGGCTCCCATCATCAGCCAATTATGTTAAAGGGCAACATAATTGTCCCCCAATCATATGTGTGCCAGGCTAGAAACCCCCTCATTTGTTTACTATTTCCTATAAAACCTTGTCCCACTGAGAGGTCAGGGCTTCACCTTCCAGTTCTGATGCATCAGAGGTGGCCCACGCTTGAGCTTGTAATAAAGAGACCCTAGAGTGATTGCATCAGAATCGTCTCCTGGATGGTCTTTTGGGACTTGCAAATGATGAAAAGGCACAAAACAGCACTTGTGGACATCTGGCAGGAGTCAGTTCTCTCCTTCAGCGTAAGGGTTCCTGACCTAAGTCAGATCCTCACACCTAGCAGCAAGCACCTGTACCCACTAAGATATTTCCCCAGCCGCAGAAACTCAAAATTTTACAAGTCATCCAAATAGGACAGAGAATGTTAGAGAAGAGGAAGGGGACAAGTGGGAGAGGGACAAGAAATAGGAGTAGGGATTGAATATGATCAATGTACACAATATA
Source organism: Rattus rattus (assembly GCF_011064425.1). Taxonomy (NCBI): domain Eukaryota; kingdom Metazoa; phylum Chordata; class Mammalia; order Rodentia; family Muridae; genus Rattus; species Rattus rattus. The sequence continues at coordinate 96,931,632 of NC_046157.1, read as the reverse complement.
AATACATGGTATCACAGTGAAATCCATTATTTTGTACCATTAATACAAACTGGTTTTTAAAAAGAAAGGCATGCCACCTATCTCTAACAATTTAAAAAGGTCATTATCTTTTCATCTCTGCAGATTCACGTAAGTAAAATTGAGGTGTGGAGTGTAAAGGTAACTTTTATTCAACTGATGTAATTATCTTATCAGAGGATTACTGCTGAATTAACTCACCTTTTCTAGCTCTTTCTGGTTTCTGGCTGACTGGTCAGACTCACCTGGTTTGGCTCAAACACTTCTCCAAGCTGACTGACTCAACCTGGCTTCTCTCAGCTTCTCGCTGAATTGATCTCTGTGGCCTCAAATTAACTCTGACTATTCATTCTAATATTGTGACTCCTTCTTATTCTCTGGCTTCAAGTGCTTCTGCTGACCTGCACTGAACTGCATGAACTCAGAAATAAACTCAACTCCACAGTCACTTAACTGACTCCCAACTCAACTGAATGGCACTAACAACTGCCCTGCCCTCCCTCAATTAGACAACACTTTCAAACATGGCTGCTTCCCCCTACAAACTAATTTTACCTTCTTTGTTTGGGATCAATTTTATTCTAGCCACAGAGATTAAAGGGGGTGTCATTTCAGCCAGGTCATACAGGCCTAGAAAGTCTTTGGATGGGATCTCTTGCCAACTCAACCTTGTTGCTGGTTAAAATTTCTCTACAATGAAATAGAAAGTTTTCAGTTTCATTCTAGTGATGAATGATGACAAATAATTTAAGAAAAATATACTCAATAGATTTCCCACTGCAAGTTTTGATACATCAATATCTCTCCTGAAACAAATTATTAGGTCACTTGGTTTTTTTAAACAAGAGCTGCTAAGGAGACGGTTCAGTGGGCAAAGTCTTTGCTGTGCAAGTATGAGTGCCTGAGTTCAATCTCATTGCCTACACAAAAGCCCAGAACAGTAATGCAAGCCTCTAAACCCAGTGATGGAGAGGCAAAGACAGGAGAAAGCCTGGAGCTTGGTGACTAACTGGTTAAGCTGACTCAGCAAGTTCAAGCTTCCGTGAGACCTTGTCTCAAAAATAAATAAATAAATAAATAAATAAATAAATAAATGGAGCACAATTGAGAAATATCCCTTATGTTTGGCATCCATATGCACACAAACATGCCTGTACATACATGAGCATACATACATATGTACTCAGGCACATACAAAGTCTCTGAGTTTGAAAACAACATAAAATGAATCCCCTGATTTGTCTGCCATGTTCCTATTTAAATGTGGTATTCTGTGAAATAATTACAACAGAGCATTAGAAGTAAGAAAAAAATGTTTGTGTTCCCCATGAGAGAACCTAATATACTCTCTCTTTCTCTCTCTCTCTCTCAATATTTGTTTGTTTGTTTGTTTGTTTGATGTATGTGAGTAAACTGTCACTCTCTTCAGACATGGCAGAAGAGGGCATCAGATTCCACTACAGATGGTTGTGAACCATTATGTGGTTGCTGAGAATTGAGCTCAGGTCCTCTGGAAGAGCAGTCAGTGCTCTTAACCCTTGGCCATCTCTCCAGTGTCTATCATGGTATTAAACTACTCCCAATGCTCATATCTTTATCCCACAGATATGTGCATCTCTCAGCCATCACAACAGAGGTTTGGGGTTTTGTTTGTTTGTATTTTTGTATTGTTTTCTTTTGTTCTGTTTTTTTCAATAGACGAAGATTAGCACAGAGACCCAATTGACCAACGTGCAGTGAAGAAGACCATTCAGGGCTCACCTCTGACCCGGAAATCTATATCACAGCCCTCTTCTCAAGACTCAGAGATGACTGAGAAAAATAAATAGAAATATGAGACAGAGGGAGTAGATGACTGTATGGGAACAGGATTTGCCAGACATGAGATCATAGTTCCGTACTCATACTCACAGCAGCTATGACTACAAGCACAGGACAAAGTCACCAAGATCCCAGCACTGGTAGCAGACAGTTCATGAAGTCCCCTAGCTGAACAGTTATTGGCAATTGATGCTTGCTTAAGGAGGGAAAGTCAGTTTTCGTAGGTGGCTATCCATGTTCCAATAGGTGGTCCTGTACCCACTCGCATGCAGGCACAGAGTAAGTGGACTTAATGAGTTTATAAAAAGTGTACATGCAGGTAGGAGTAAAAATGGCAGTGGTAGAGGATAGAGGCGGGACTAGGAGACAGGAAGTGGGGGAATGGATTCATCAAAACATATATCTTAATTCTGATGAAAAACAAGAAGGAAGAAATAAAACATCACTTATAGATAAAATAATTATCTCCGTAAAAAAAATTCCAAAGGAAAAGTGGACATACATGTTTGCATGTGCATATATATATATATATATAGTATGTGATGTATATGTATATTATGTGTATATGTATATGTATGTGTGTTTGTATATATGTGTGTATATGTATATATTGTGTTTTTATGTATATGTGTGTATGCATATATGTGTGTGTTTATGTATATGTGTATATATGTGTGTATATGTGTGTGTGTAAGTGTATGAGTGTAAATATATGTATATATACGTATATTATATAATCTATTTTGATGAGTGGGGACAGATGAAGGATCAGAACCACGTAATCCTGCTCTCCTATGGCACAAATATGCTATCAAACAATTTTTAAGCCTAATTTCCACGTTTTACTTGGAAATTATTAGAACTCTGAAAATCTGTGCAAAACCATAAAGGAAAATGTCCCTGCCTTCCCTTCCCACACACCACGGAGGTAAAGCAAGAAGCCCTGTCGATTGCTCACTGTGTCTGTTTTCCCCCACTGAGCTCCTCCTGGGCCTTCCTGGGTTTGTTATGCTCTGAAATATGGAGCATTAATGACCTTTTCGAAAGTGCCAACACATGTCGGGAGGTGGCTACTTGCTTTGCTCACTATTAAAAAAGGGTGTTAATAGGCTCCAAAGGGGGGCCCTAGCAAGGAGAAACAGTACTTTCAGTCTTTATTAACTGGCTGCTATCTTGTAGGGGGCTCCAAAGTAGTGAGCCCTCAATTTGGAGAAAGGCTACATCAAGAACAAGGGAGAGAGGCACTAATGGGGTCCTTTTACAATTTGAATTAGATGTGTGACCTTGTAAAACCTGATTAACTATTGTATTTTCATCTCCCCCTGTTGACAATTGGTTTGTTAAGTGGCTTCTCTTAATAGCGAAAATGAGTGTCACAGAGAGGGTGCTGCTGGAAGACAGGCTCGGCAATTTCCCTTGGATGGCAGATCCTTTCCAGCTGATTTTGCTTCATAGATAAAAAATGATCTAAACTTAGAAACCAAAAATAGAGACATTCTTGCTTCTTACAACTCTGCCGTCCTTGTGACTGGTTTTCCAAGAATCTTTTAAAGCGTCTAGCTGACAAGAGTAATGAGATCCTGGGTTATTTTTGTTGTGGTTGTTTTTCCACCTCTCGGAATTGCATTGCAGATAATGTCTGGCTTGATTAACAATTAACTCTGAACTGCTGAGCTTCCACATTAGTCCTGCTACAATACAGCTGAGCTTGCCCTGCCTCTCCACATAACTGAGAAGTGGTATATCAGACATTCCATTGCTCCACCTATTACCTTCCCTCAGAGGTGATAATTTTGGGGTGAAATACATCCATTCTCAGCCAGGGATACTTGCACCCACTCTCCGTCAGATTTATCTTGTGATGTATTAAACACTAAACTTGCCTTTTTTATTTTTTTCTAAACCAGATTCTCAATGGCTACTTAGAGGGTGTTTCTCAGCTCTATTCTAGCCAGGACCAGAACTGGAAGCACTAAAATATCCTGGGAAAAACTAGTCTCGTGCTACATCTGGTCAGGACTGGAACTGGTACATTAGATATCTCACTAGAGAGTGTGTTCCCATGACAAATGTAACCCAGAAAAATGTTGGACACAATTCGACCAATGGAAGCCAATGTTGCCCCAACTGACCCTGGGGAGTTAGAAGTTAGATCTGCAGGAGGATACAGACTCTCTCCTCCTCACACAGCTTTGCACGGGAGTAAAATGAGGGCCAAGAACATTAGGATAGCCTGGAAAACCAGTGTCCCCAAGAAGCAAGGCACAAGCAATGATCCTTAAGCTGATTTGGTAGAAGGGTCAGGAAAGAACGCCACTCATCCACACTTCTTTAGGTTGCTTGCACACTTAAGTACTTCACTTAAGAACTGGGATAGAGAAGGAGACATGGAAAAAGAATATGGAGGCATCTGGGAGACCTACTACAGGTACTTGGAGCCTCTCTATAGATAGATGGATGGATGGATAGATAGATAGATAGATAGATAGATAGATAGATAGATAGATAGATAGATAGATAGATAGATAGATAGTTTGCCAATAAAACCCTTGCATTGCAAATGTAGCAACCTACATTTGAATCATCAGAACCCATGTTAACCTCTGGGTATGCTAGTTTCCATGTGTGATCCTAGGACTCCTTCACGGAGACAGCAGAACCCCTCCCTCAGAGCTTGAGGTCTACCTATCCTGTAGGCCAAATGGCAAACAAAAAAAGAAACATTTTCTTGAAGAATGTGGGTGATGGAGGACATAGTTAGGACTTTCACCTAGAGTTGTCCTCTGATCTCCAAGTATGTGCCACTGCTATGACAGGTGCCCACATATACTCCAACACACAGGCACAGGCACCGTGAGATTAAGGCTGAGATTAAGACAAAGGAAAGCACATAGCATAGCAGACACAGTGCCTGGGTGTGTATAACGACAATGCACAGTTATTGCTTTGAACTCCAACATCCTTATGATAACCTATAGTGAAACAATACCTTCTCCAAAGATGTCCATGTTCTGACATCTGAAGTCAATAGTTGAAAACTAGCTGGTTTACTGCAACTGTAACAAAAATGTAAGAATTGCTTTATATTTTGCGGATACACTGTGCTAGGTGCCTCTTGGGTTTCCATCTCATTCCTGCCTCCTACTCAGACAAACGATGAACTGCACCTCAAGGAAGTGAGCAATTGTCCTAAATTACATATCTCAGGAACATAGACCAATATGAACTAAGCCTTTTAATTTAGTGCTCTTTGTATATTTCACATGACCTGTCTGAGGAACTGTAAAAGAGGAATGGTGTTTTTAAAAATGTGCCCAAAATCTCCAAATTCTTGGTGAGCCTGAAGACTTCTAGGCAGAATATGAAACTGGGTCAAGGGGTGGGGCAGGCATGAGAAGTGATGGAATGAAAATGGTCTTTATGGGCGGTACTTCAGTACTTGAAGCAATCAGAGAAAGCCCCAGACAGAAACATGGCAACATCTACCAGCTGGTGTTCTACAAAACACCTCTGCGACCTCCTGGTGGATACTATGTGTTCTTGATTTGTAGATGATGATTTTTAAATGCCTTTGTCTTTAAGGTTACATGGCAGTCTCACCTAATTAAATCATATCCAGTTTGAGATTATATAGAAATGGCTTTAAAGAAAAAAAAATGACCTCAGGGTAAACAGGTTCTTCTGGATGAAAAATCAAATTTAGCTACCAATAAACTCAATTCAATGAGAAATGAAATCCAGAAACCAGAGGCCCTGGTTATATGGCATGTATGCTAATGTGCCAAGCATATCAGCATTAGTGTAAAATGTCTGGCATAGTTCAGATGCAAAACCATGTCTTAGAAAAATCAAAAAATAGGAAAAAAATCAAAGAAATACATGGCAACTGGGTATTGTTGTTTTTGCATTCTTTTCTTAAAAACATGAGACTCCTCTGAAGTTTAAATCATACATTAACTGTTAGAGAAACAAAGCCATCAATTGTAGTTGCCCTCCAATTAGAGAAGTCCAGGTATTGTGATGTGTCTCTTTTGCTCCGATATCTGAAAGGTAAAAAACAGGGAAATATAAGAGGATTAGAAGGTATCTGAAAAGAGATGGCAGGAAAGGGAGCCATGCATGGGGATATTTTTGCTTCCAGCGATAGACGAGTTCCACACTTTCTCCTAACAACCTTGACCTGCTTTTCCTGGCTCAGCAGAAGCAGCTGTGTCACATCAGCTTAGCATCTGCTTGTCACTCTATCCGTGCAAGCCTGACTCCTCCTCCCAGTGCCCTTAGCACTCAGGATAGTGACCGGGGTTGATTGAGCAGCCTGCAGTACATGAAAAAACAATCCGTTCCTAGGGGAAAGTGAGCAGGACCAAGGATGAAGAGTCCACCAGAACATGGTCCCTTCATTGTCCAATGATCACAGGTGGAAAGGATAATTGTCAGGCAGCACATGGAGCAGGTTGTTCTCGAGTTGCAGAATTAATGAGTTGTTGAATCGTAAAAAGATTCATACTACCACATACCTCAATAAATATGTGATGGTCTGTCAGTTCTCAGAGGGCTTCACTGCCCTGATGACGCTCTTTGATATTCATGTATTCCCAACTCCGAATTAGCGCATAGAAAGTTACTGACTTAACCCGACCTGGTGGAAGAGGTCGGAAATAATCCTGTCCTCAGAAAGTTAAGGCAGGAGAATGGTAAGTCCAAGGTCAATCTGGTCAGCTTAATAAGACCCTGCCTGAGAAATAAAGCTAAAAAGAGGACTTGGATATCGACCAGCATATCCATGACACTTGCCAGCATTGGAAGGCAAGACAAGCAAATCCTGGGAACACACTGGCCTGACTCAGACTGAAATGGTGAACTCCCTGTTCAAAGGAGAGACCCTGTCTCATGGGAGTAAAGCCAAGAGCAATAGAAACAGATACCCAATGTCCTCTGGCCTTTCTCTCTCTCTCTCTCTCTCTCTCTCTCTCTCTCTCTCTCTCTCTCTCTCTCTCTCTTCCTCCTCCCTCTTCCTCCTCCTCTCCCCCTCTCCCTCTCTCTCCCACACCCCCTCCCCTCTTTCCCTCCTTCCATTCCCCTGCCTCTCTATATCTCTATCTCTATCTCTATCTCTCTCTATCTCTATCTCTCTCTCTCTCTCCCTCTCTGACCCTCTGTCGTTCTGTCCTCTGTCCCTCTCTTCCTCTCCCTATCCTTTTCACCCTCACTCTCCTTCTCTAAATGCCCACACATAGTCGCACATACACACATTAAAAAGAAATGGTTATTGGAGAGATTTAGAGAGCAAAGATGAGGCGATTTTCCTTGCTCATATGGACTGAAGTGAAGTAGAATAGAGAACGTGGCAATGTCTAGTTGCACATTCACGAAGGGGGCATGCATGGAAGAATATGGCCACAATCTCAGTAGGAGCAGAAGAGTCCCTGACTAGAAAGTCATCTAAAACTGCTTCCCAAGATTAATTTCTAGAACCTTCATCTCAGAAAGGAACACTGTGATTGAGTGTTCTAAATTGGCATTGAAAGAATAATATATTTTGGAAATAGTTCCTGAGCAGAGAAAAAGAGAACGTAGATGAGAGTAGAGACAATGACAAAAGGAAGATGAGTTGGGTACCGCTGAGCCCTGCCTTCTTTTCCTAAACATTTATAAGACAACTTGCCACAAAGAGGCTATCTGAGGTGGCTTAAATATACTCACTTATGAACCATGTTAGCCAAAACCAGCCACCATTTACTTTTCTTTCTTTCCACTGGGGAACAGAAAGTTTTGTGGGCTCACTGAATCACTTGATAAACCTCTATGGACATATTTAAATGGCCCCTTAGAGATATGGGAGACACAATGTGCCTTGAAATTGTTTTAAAGCACAGAAGAGAATGGCAAGTGTAATGACTGCAAATGTTTGGCTTGCTTGTTTTAAAATAATTACCTGTCTATTTAAGATCCATTAGCTTCATACCCATTGCTAATCAAACACCAGAAATCAGTGTGCATTTGTTTTAAGTCAACACTGACACTATCACACTATCCTGCCCCTTGCGTTTGTGATAGCAACTCTTTGAGGTACACACATGTTCAGGTACAGAGATGTTTGTTCAAACTTCTGCTTCTCAGTTTTCTATGTTTTCTTACTCTATCTCACATCATTTTCCTGGATGACTTGCTTAGGACATTTTTATCTAGCAGCTGAGCATAATCAAGATGGCCCATAGGAAAACATAGAACCTTGAGGCTTCCTAGCCAAGCCTTCCTCACTGTGTCAACTTATTTGAAACTCATATCATCAGTTATAAAAGTTTTAAGAATCATGAAAATTGGTCTTTAAAATCAGTCCTCTCAGTCCATCTTGTGCTCTATGAGAACCGCACATTGGAGGCAGAGGCAGGGGTCCTGTGCAGAGCCTTATCCTCCCTGCCTGTACAGTGGTTCCTCAGGAATCTTGGTTGAGTTTGTCCTCAGTGATCTCTACTGTGGGAGTCATGGCATTAGAGCAAGCATCACCGTGCAGTCAGACAAGCATTTAAATATGGGGACCAAGTGCCCACAGCAACTTAGACAGTAAGATTTTCTCTTTATCGTGTCACCTGTGCCAGTCTGTGTCATGGCAAGAGACAGCTGGAAAACACAGACTAGAGTCTAGAGCCTAGAGAGGAAATTTACAAATGTCTCTTGGACTCAATGAGTTCCGTACTGTCAAGAAAACAAAAATATTGGAGCTAAATAACAGGAAGAGTAAGTGTGTAGCCAGGAATCATGGAACCTCCCAAAGTGGGAAGAACAAAGGATACCCAATATTCACAACGGACATCAAGAAAAAGAACATTGCTCTGTTTTCTTTTTTTCTTTTGAGTTCCTATAGATCAAACTCCTGGTTTTGCACATAATATACAAACACTCAAGTAATAAAGCCCTAGACTTTGTAAGGCAGGTTTCTACATATATGGAGCCAAGCCCAGGATGGCATTATTTAAAAAAAAAAAAAAGCAAAGACTGCATTTTGTTTGTCTGCTTGCTTTGCTTTGATTAAGTTCAGTACTCCACACATGGAAGAAACAAGATGAAATAAATTCCCAAGAACCTAGAAAAGGCTCAAAAAAGGAATTAGAGTGAATAAAATAAGCCTGTATCCCAAGGAGAATACCAAATGGTCTATGGTACCATGAGATTTAAAAACAAATAGTTTAATTTTAGATAGAACACTACGAGTTTGTATCTAAAGTGACACACTACATCCAAACACAGATAAGGATGGTGTTGGAACTTAGCACCAAATGCTTGAGCTTGGAGAGCCCAACACCCCAAGAGTAAGAAAATAGGACAATTTTATGAATGCGTGACAAATTACAGATCAAACCTGCTTCTGAAACAGAACACCTGACCTACCCTATCAGAGGAATGACATCAAATTTTTGCAATTTGCAGTCTGTTGTTATCCTAATTCCACTGCTTTTTAAGAATACAAATACTGTTAAGGAGAAGCCTTCATAAATGATGAGGATCCAAAGAAAAGATTTACAAGGAAGTATTTTCTGGAGAGATGGCCAAGAGATTAAGAGCACTTGCTCTTTCAGAGGACCTGAGTTTGGATGCCAAGATGGTCATCAGGTGGTTCACAACCTCATGTATGCATGCGTGTGCATGTGTGCATGCGTGTGTGTGTGTGTGTGTGTAAGAACGAAAATAAACCTCTTTGCCAGGATTCACACAGGCTAATGAAGATGAGGCTTCAATCTACTTCCTCGCTGTTCCATGCAAATCTTTAAAACCTCAGAAATGGTTGTTAATACCCAACAGTAATGCATGATGTAATTGTTGCTTAACTTGGGATGATCTGCTGAATTTCTACCATTCTGCTTTTGTTTACAATGCTACTTAAAAAAATAATGATGTTATGAATAAAGTAAAAAGGCCCAACACACTCTAAATTTCCACCAACTCCTTCTCCAGTGCACTTCATTAGTTAGAGACATATTGCTGATTTCTTTGATGTAAAACCAAAAAATCATAATCCTTAAAATTGAGCACAGACCATACAAGCGATTTCCCTCTGTGATTATTCCATTTGTTGTTCTAAATGTCATTGTTGTGAAGGATTTCACTACCCCAGTTTGAGTGCAGTCTAACAAAATAATTAAGCATCTCTTATGGCTGTTTTGTGTGTATTACATCACCACTCTTAAAAGTATAGTTATAGCTCATAACATTCATTGATATGGATTTTCATGTTTTCTTCCCAAATGATGAAAATGGGTAAGTTTGTTTAAATTTTTAGATATGTATTTAATTTAAATGTTTGACAAGAATATAACAAAGTAAATTGTGTGTGTATGTGTGTGTGTGTGTGTGTGTGTAAAAAATATAGTACACAAAAAGCAAGTTGGCTACAACTGTAAGAGACACATTTTAGAAACTTTGAGTTTCTGTGATGTCAAATGGAAGATAGTGTCTTCACTAATCATGGTATGTTAGTACTCAAAAGTTTTAATGTTCTTAATAAAACAAGAGTAAAGAATGTCTTTTATGGGACTGGGGCATGCAATGTCTTTAAAAATGAATAAAACAGGGAGAGAAACTTTACTCTTAAAAGTTAGAGAGAATATTAGTATGTTAGAGTTTCATCCAAAGGAAATGTTCATTAGATAAGGGTAAGGTGAAGCCTGTTTCAAATAAAATCAGTTTTCCAGACAATGTCCCAATTTATGAGACAAAGTAGACAGAAGAGGCAAATAAAAGAATACATAGAAAAATAAGAATTGAAAGTAAAACATATGTGGACGAAGTATATAGCAAAATGGAAGCTGCATGCAGAAACTCATATAAAAATAAAGAATGCAAATAACTTGACAAAAAGAAAAAGTATAGGGGAGTTGAGTCTGTCAGTGCAAATGCATCATTAAAAAAATACACTCTGAGGTGGCATGCTGATAATACCAAAGTTATAGAAGTGGTGCTTTAAGAGGTGAACTAGAAATTCTGTTCTCTGCTCAGTTTGGTACAAACTTAAAATTTCCAAGAAAGTAGAAATTAATGATTAAATTCTGACAGAGCCATGGAGATAACTCAATCAGTAAAGTGCTCCCCTTGCAAGCAGGAGGACCTGAGTTCGATCTCCTGCACCCACGTAAAGAGTCAGGCTCCATGATATGAGCTCACAGTATTGGGGTTGTGGGGACAGGCAGAGAACCAAGGTTCATCCACCAAGCATCTGTTCTTTTGTGGGCTTTAGGCAAATGAGAGACCTTGTCTATTAAAACAAGGCAGGAGTCAGGGGTGTAGCACTGGGTGGCTCACCAGGTAAAGGTATAGCGACAGGGACAGGATGCTTGCTGGTCACAATGAATAAAATGTTAAGAAACAGAGAGTAAGCAGGAAAAAGAATGGGATAGGAAATGTCAAATCTCTCCTCAAGCCCCCAGTGACCAACGTCCTCCATCACAGTGATATCTCTTAACGTTTCCACAACCTTCTAAACTAATATCATCAACTGGAGAGAAAGGATCCAAACTCATGAGGCTATGGGGATATGTCATACTCAAACCACATTTCAACCTTCAACCTTCCATGCGCACAGAACCATCTCATGACTCAAAATGCATTCAGTACAATTTCAAAAGACTACATAGTCTTTAAGAATCTCAATACTGTCAAAATTCCAAAATCTGTCTGAGACTCTAGCCAATGTCCTAACTTTGAGACCCTATAAAATCATAAAATTACATACATACCATATCCAATTTGATTCAACTCACCCAAACCACGGAATGAGGTCAGATCACTTACAAAGAAGACATGTTCATGCTGACTTATTGAAAAGAAGGGTCTAGAAAGGAAAAAATGGTTGCAGGGAGTCTACAAATATAGAACTCTCCTGCCTAAGTTCAAAGTGGTGACCTTTAGATTTATTGATAAATGAGGGGAAATGCATCAAAAGGAAAACATAGAGTGTGTGTAGGAAATATTCTTGCATTGGTAATGAAAGAGCACTAAAAAGTTTATTTGTAGTATGCCCAAATAAATATTATTTTTATAATACATTCAGGTCCAATAAGAAATACTTCAAAGGCATAAACCTCTATAAAGATGAGCGAAAATGACTTCTCTTCTCCAGGCTGAATCTCCAATTCCTCTTGTGCAGTGCATTTTCAAACACTTATGCAGCCAAATCTAACACGGTGATATTATTTAAGAAAATTCTGCTTCAACCTTTGAACTTTCTTTGAATGTATTAACTGGCTATTTATATTTCCACTGAAGCTCTGCTTCTAGTGAACTGCTAAGAAGGAAGGCATCACTTAACCAAAGCAACGATTTCTAGGAAGTTAAAGTAAAAGAAATTTGAGGTAAGACCATTGCAACTTGGAAAGCCGTTAACCGAACCACCGCCCACTGATGAGGGCTGGCCATGAAATGAATTAGTAAAAAGGTTTTCCTGAGCAGAAAAAAAAAACCATGAAGCTGGCAAAAGTTCAATTTTAAAATAGCATGAGGCAAGCTGAGAGGAAAATCATTGGAACTGTGGCCTCCGAAGTGAGGCAAAAGTACTGCCTGCAGAGCGGCGTGCCCTTACTGCTGATCTGAATTCTCTCCCTGATCCACCCAGGGAGAAAGAGCAAATGTCAGGTCCACATCACTCTCATCAGAGCATGAGCTTCCTCTTGCAGGCTCATATCAATCATCTAAGAACTATTTCTACACACCCACAGCAAAGAACAAGCAGACCTTACATACATGACTTCGCCCAGTTAACTCAGGCACAGTTAATGAATTAGCACTAAATGGAGTCCTTAGGTTTAAGGGTGTTTTGCAGAGTTGCAGTCATACCAATGTACATATTTATGCATACATACATACATACATACATACATACATACATACATACATACAAATTCTTGTTTGAGACACTACTTCTAGAATTATTGTATGTGTCAATATACCCACTGAGATGTTACAGTCATCTGTAAAGACAGTCCTATAAATATATGTATTTTTTCATCTTTCTAAACAGGTAATAAAACTCTGTCCTTATTACTTTTCCAAGAAATTATTTTTTTTTAAAAAAAGGAAGGATGGTAGAGATTGTCCAGTTGGGAAAGTACTTGCTCTGTAGGCACAAGAACCTAAATTTGAACCCCATGTAAAAAGACAGACTATGTGTGGATTTCAGTAGCACATACTTCTTATTTCTGGTGAAAATGCTTATCAGATACTTTCTTTGTGGAAAAAAAGTGTATCAGAAAATACGTTTATTCAACTTCGTTGGTGAAAACCTTCACTCTTCCAGACAGAGACTGACACATATTCTAAGCTGGTAAATCACACCAAAAACAATCCCATGCGAGTATGCAGACAGAAGCCATCACTAAGGTTCCATGTAACCAAGCATATCTGTGTGTTCTGCTACCACAGGAGCTCTAGAAATGGAACACACGAAATCTACGTGAGGCTAAGACTTTCCATGGCTGGAGAATATCCCCTCTTGAGGTGAATTTGGCATGCTTCTTATGTTAAAACTCCCCCAGAGACATCCTAACAGTGTGTGACACCACCCAAATAGCATTACTCATCAGAAAAATAATGTGGGATTTGTATGACCAAAATAAGCAACTGATGGATGGAAACTCAAGTTCCATCCCTCTGATCAAAACATAGCAAGGCCTGACGCAAGCTGCCGAGGAGTGGTTTGATCACTACCTTACAAAAGCTATACTTTGAAGAGACATCCTTTCTTCGCAACTCTCCTGAATCCTATGCAAAGCATGATTAATATTCCTGGCGAATTTTGATGGTTTACTCAGATGGAAACTCCTTTGCTACCAAGTAACTGTACAGAAAGATTAGTATAATTGAAAGCAGTGTTAATCTTCAGAATGTGGTAGGAAACTTATTAAAGTATATAGGTTAAGAATACAGAGAGACAGGGAAGGGTAATAAGGGAATAATTTTGGCCAAAGCATGGGACATGTACATATGAAAATATTTCATAGATGCTTTACCAAAAGACATGTATTTAATGTATGTACTTATTTAGTATCCTAAGGGATGGATACACTGAGGAATCCCCATTTTGCAGATGAGTACCCTGTTGGGCATTCACATGGAATGTAAGTGCAGAGAAGAATCATCTCCTTTCTGGGCCTCTCATCTCGGTTCTGCCTCCTGTTTCCTTTATACCCTTGGGGTATCATACTGGCCTAAAAGATACAACCCTGTTTCTGATCTGTGGATCTATAACAAGGGAGGACCAAGATATGCCCATTTCATTCCCACAGTGCTCAGTTTTTCTTTTGTGTCTGCAAAGATTGCTAAGCATCTGTTCTACTGGTCCATCCCCATGTTGCTGGATTGTCTGAGGAAGTATACACACTTACATGAATATGCATGTGTTTGTAGAATTCTTAGGTCAAGCACCTGCTGCATGCTGAGAACTGGATTCAAGAGGTCATCACAGTCAAGTCAGATTTTGGTAAGAGCCATTGAAATCATATGTACGTAAAATTGAGGAAAATAATTTCTTCTGATCTTGGTAATGTAATTTTTTATGGTTATTTCCTTTGTGAAAAATGGAAAAACCTTGAAATTTTTACTTACAGATACCTAGGAATTTTTGATGTGTTGCTCACTATCATTTATAAATAGTTTTCAAAGAAAAATTCCAACAGCGCCAAGTTGATTAGAATAAGAATATCCATACACAAGCAAAAACCTGAAGACAAGAGGTGTTAGGCAATTATTCCCAAATCATGTATCAAGCAAGTCATGATCCTGAGATTTAAACCAATTCTGTTTGACTCTAAACTCAGAGCCCCTTATCTATGCTGATGATTCTTTTTAAGATTTATCTTTATTGGGGCTTGAGACCCCATATGAACAACAATGCTAACCAACCAGAGCTTCCAGGGACTAAGCCACTACCCAAAGACTATACATGGACTGACCCTGGGCTCCAACCTCATAGGTAGCAATGAATAGCCTAGTAAGAGCACCAGTGGAAGGGGAAGCCTTTGTTCCTGCCAAGACTGAACCCCCAGTAAACGGGATTGTTGGGGGGAGGGAGGTAATGGGAGGAGGATGGGGAGGGGAACACCCATATAAAAGGAGGGGGAGAGGTTGGGGGATGTTGGCCCGGAAACCGGGAAAGGGAATAACAATCAAAATGTAAATAAGAAATACCCAAGTTAATAAAGATTGAAGAAAAAGATTTATCTTTATTATTTTTGAATTATGTGCATATAAGGGTTATGTATGTGCACACATGTGCAAGTGCCTGAGGAGGCCAAGGGATGTTGTTAGATCTTCTGGAGCTGCAACTGATAAAAGACCTGTGTGGGTACTGAGAACTCAACTTAGATCCTATGTAAGAGAAGTATGTATTCATAACCATGGAGCCATCTTTCCAGACTCCAAACAAATCTTAAAGTATGAATATTATAACTGACAAAATTATTATCTCTATTAGTTTGGAAAATAATGGTATTGAGCAATTAATATCTTAACTTCCAAATTTGGTTTACTTATTACTAATAATATGTACACATGGTGGACTTAAGCAAAGGGATGTGTTTTTGTGCCATAGAATACATTTAAACTCCAAAGAACAACTTTTGGGAGTTTGTGGTAATGTAAATGGGTTCAGCCCCAATAGACTTCATGTGTTTGAGTACTTGGCCCAAGGAGATTGGCACTATTAGGAGGTGTGGCCTTCTTGGAGTATGTCTGACCTTGTTGAAGGAAGTGTGTCAATGTGGGAGTGGGCTTTGAGATCTCCTAAGCTCAACCTTCACCCAGCATGGAGTCCATCTCCTTCTACTGCCTTTGGATCAAGATGTAGAACTCTCAGCTCTTTCTCCAGCACCGTGTCTGCTGGGATGCTGGGATGCTCCCCACCATGATGATAATGGACTGAACCTCTGAAACTGTAAGCCAGCCCCTTTATAAGTTTTGCCTTAGTCATGGGGTCTCATCACAGCAATGGAAGCCCTAATAATAAGTTGGTAACAGGCACTAGGGTATTTCTGTGACAAGCCTGGTCATGCTTTCATTTGGAGGACTGTGGATATTGTAACTTCGGATTTGGAAAGCAGAAGAATGTTTTATTAGGGCCTTGATGGACCAAAATACTAGGGACATGGAAGTCAGCAGAGCTGAGAGTGATTTGAGCTGTGAGAATCTGGCTCTAAGGGTTTCAGAGGAAAGGAATTTTATTATGTTGCCGAAAGATGGGTCTTGTGATATTTTGGTGAAGAATGTGTCTGTTTTGTGCTCTTGTCTGAATAGTCTGTCTGAGAATAAATTTTTAAAAAAGAAATAGATTAACAATATTGACAAAGAAAATCTCAAAACAGCTTAGCATAGACTCTATCCTGTGGGTCACTCTTTTTTTTTTTTATTATTAACTTGAGTATTTCTTATATACATTTCGAGTGTTATTCCCTTTCCAGGTTTCCGGGCAAACATCTCCCTCCCCCCTCCCCTTCCTTATGGGTGTTCCCCTCCCCACCCTCCCCCCATTGCCGCCCTCCCCCCGACAGTCTAGTTCACTGGGGGTTCAGTCTTAGCAGGACCCAGGGCTTCCCCTTCCACTGGTGCTCTTACTAGGATATTCATTGCTACCTATGAGGTCAGAGTCCAGGGTCAGTCCATGTATAGACTTTAGGTAGTGGCTTAGTCCCTGGAAGCTCTGGTTGCTTGGCATTGTTGTACATATGGGGTCTCGAGCCCCTTCAAGCTCTTCCAGTTCTTTCTCTGATTCCTTCAACGGGGGTCCTATTCTCAGTTCAGTGGTTTGCTGCTGGCATTCGCCTCTGTATTTGCTGTATTCTGGCTGTGTCTCTCAGGAGCGATCTACATCCGGCTCCTGTCGGTCTGCACTTCTTTGCTTCATCCATCTTGTCTAATTGGGTGGCTGTATATATATGGGCCACATGTGGGGCAGGCTCTGAATGGGTGTTCCTTCAGTCTCTGTTTTAATCTTTGCCTCTCTCTTCCTGCCAAGGGTATTCTTGTTCCCCTTTTAAAGAAGGAGTGAAGCATTCACATTTTGATCATCGTCTTGAGTTTCATTTGTTCTAGGCATCTAGGGTAATTCAAGCATTTGGGCTAATAGCCACTTATCAATGAGTGCATACCATGTATGTCTTTCTGTGATTGGTTAGCTCACTCAGGATGATATTTTCCAGTTCAACCATTTGCCTACAAATTTCATAAAGTCGTTGTTTTTGATAGCTGAGTAATATTCCATTATGTAGATGTACCACATTTTCTGTATCCATTCCTCTGTTGAAGGGCATCTGGGTTCTTTCCAGCTTCTGGCTATTATAAATAAGGCTGCATGAACATAGTGGAGCACGTGTCTTTTTTATATGTTGGGGCATCTTTTGGGTATATGCCCAAGAGAGGTATAGCTGGATCCTCAGGCAGTTCAATGTCCAATTTTCTGAGGATCCTCCAGACTGATTTCCAGAATGGTTGTACCAGTCTGCAATCCCACCAACAATGGAGGACTGTTCCTCTTTCTCCACATCCTCGCCAGCATCTGCTGTCACCTGAGTTTTTGATCTTAGCCATTCTCACTGGTGTGAGGTGAAATCTCAGGTTGTTTTGATTTACATTTCCTTATGACTAAAAGATGTTGAACATTTCTTTAGGTGTTTCTCAGCCATTCGGCATTCCTCAGCTGTGAATTCTTTGTTTAGCTCTGAACCCCATTTTTAATAGGGTTATTTGTCTCCCTGGTCTAACTTCTTGAGTTCTTTGTATATTTTGGATATAAGGCCTCTATCTGTTGTAGGATTGGTAAAGATCTTTTCCCAATCTGTTGGTTGCCGTTTTGTCCTAACCACAGTGTCCTTTGCCTTACAGAAGCTTTGCAGTTTTATGAGATCCTGTGGGTCACTCTTATGAAGTGTATTTAGATCAAACATTTCAAGCCAAGAAAGGAAAAATACAAAATGTATGGTTCAAGGGTTAAAGGGGCACCAGGAAGTGAAATGGAGCTAAGCCCTGTGTTCAAGGAGATACACAGATTAAATATATTAAATGGAATTAAAAGGATGGTGACCTTTAGGTAAGGTCACACCCAGCTAACCTTCAATCTTGTGAAAAGCATGTTCTCCAAGGGGAACTGCCACCTATTCTCAATATACAATACATTTACAGATGTACAAGGGGTATTTCTATTATGTTAGGTGTTACTATGACCTAGTTACTTTTTTCATTTGGACATAGGAGATGTATGATTTCATGTCAAGTTGACAAGGAGTGGATTGTGATAGCTACTTTCAGTTGTCAACCTGACTATATCTAGAATGAACTGCAATCCAGGAATGAAGCTTATCCTGATCTGTATCTTGAGGCAGGAAGACAACATGTCTTTGACCCAGATCTTGAGGTGTAGTGGCCTTGCTTATAAAGATATATAATGGAAAGGAATTAAAGAACGGTACGGTGATTCTTACCTTTAATCCCAGCACTTAGGAGACAGAGGCATGCCTGAGTTCAAGGCCAGCCTGGTCTTCAGAGCAAGTTCTATAACAGCCAAGCATAGACTGTGTCGAAAACAGAAAAACTGGTAAAGATGTAATTGAACAAGGGGGCCATGTTTCAGCCCCAGAGCTTGGCAGTTTCAGCCACATGGTTCTGGCTTTAGAGTCAAGAAATCTCTCTTCTTAACTCAATTAAATATTTTTCTTCATTAAGAGTTGACATTCTCATGGTGTTTCTTCACAACAATGAGAAACCTAACTAAGACAGTTTTAGTTCTTCTTCCATTGAGGGCTTCAGAAATCTAACCCACAATTGAATTCAGTTCATTAAGCTTATATGCAAGTACTCTGTCCTACCATCAAGTTCATCTCACCAGTACCTGGATCTTCATTCAGAATACCTTCATGTTGCCTAGTCCCTAGTTGTATACCAAAACCTTAAGGATGAAGCCCTCATCCTTGACTGGAACACATTTCCCTCAGGAAGCCAACTCTGCCATGAAGAAGTGTTGTCATGGTATAGTTAAGACATGAGAGTTTTAAGCATTTTCATTGCCAAGACGCTTTGGAAAACCTTCTGCGCTGATCACTGTGAAAAGCAAGTTTCAAAGATTGTTTCACGTCTGTCTAGGCTCACAATGCCTAACAGGTTGAAACTAGCATGATAACTAACCACTTAAGAGATAACAATTATAATAGACGAGAGGTTACACAAAACTACTTAGACTTAGCACTGAAAGAAATGGGGCTTTGGTAAGTGACTCAGCGGTATGACCCCAGAGCCTCTGTGTTTAGCAAGTCTGCTGATCCACAAGAGATGACCAAACACCAGAGCAACACTATGCAGAGAATGCCATAGGAGTCAGAAGTTTAAATAAGCAGGGAACTAGTCAAGAGGAGGGCAAATTTCTCAAGAAGGAAGGATCTGTTGGTAATTCATGAATGGATCAGTAGCTCCTTGTTTCCATGTTTGTACTTGAGCCTTGGATGGCAAGCAGGACAATCAAAAGCTTTCAAGGAACACAAGAGAAGCTTGAATTTGTCTTGCACAAGTTCATAAACTTTGCACTTGTCATTCAAAGTGACTCTGAGAAGCTGCCAGAAAAGATTAAGAGCAGTATTTCTCACTGTTATTATGATAGTGCTTTGAGACTTAGCACAGGGGAAACAGCTACATGGAGGGGGGGGTGGCGTTTCCGTTGTCAGACGCTCTCTGAGTGACTCTCTATCCTGTGACCTCTTGAGACCTTTTCTGCTTCCTCCTGCTGACACCCAATAGAAAGTCATCATGCACTTTAAGATGACTTACATTTCATCACGTCTGCAAGATTCCATTCCGACCCTTAGCACAGTTTGCAAACTTTCCCCCTCCATCCAACTTCCCCCCACGTTGTCATCTTGATTGCTGAGGGAGTGCTATTTTATTTTTCCTTTTGTGGGCCTGAACAAAGGCAGGGGCTGCTTAGGCAGTAACATCAGTGTGTTTCGGAAAACGGCTCTACTTACTAGAGAACATCTTGTTTAGTACTTAACGCTACATGATGAAGACAAACTTCATCCTGGAGTTTTCTGGGTCTACTTTCTCCCACCATTTCCATCTGTTATTTGGCTGTGATACTGACAGCGACTCAGATGGATAAGTGCTCATAAGCACTCCTATATCAGGGTCCGTCTGTTAACCCATGAGTTTGGATCAGTCATTCCCAGACTCCATTTCGTTGATGCCTACCAAAGAGTTTCATAGTTTGGTCACTTAACAAAGCAAATATCTCTTATCCTCTCACGGCGTTCTTTCATATCTTCCAACCCAAAATTGCCATGACTCTTTCCTGTAAGTATAGTGTCTAATTAAATGTCTTTTATAGAATGTTGATTTGTTGGTCTGTGTACCCATTTGTAGATAATCATCACAAGTACACATACGGAAATCGAGAATGCTAGTCACCTAAATTCTCGATAGGTATCTATTGTGGCTATGCTTATATAATAAAGTTATACAATGTCAGTAGGCAAATGAATTTGCTTTGTCAGTGTAAGGAGAGAATAATTCAAATTCCCAGAAGCCATCTAAAGTAATGGATGCAGAGAGCAAGCACTGTGAAAACTCATGCTGCAGCTAGCCTGGTACGTACATCAGAAAAACAACAAAGATACCCTGTCTCAAGCGAGAGAAAAGACAAGAACACGAGGCTGCATTTGAACACACAAATGAATGCACATGCAAACAAACACACACACACACACACACACACACACACACACCAGACACAAATAAACATAAAATTAATTGTAAAACACTATGAGTGATTTTCTCTATTTTTATATAACAGTATTTTCTAGACATTTCCATAATTATCATTGATAAGAAATTTTGATAAGACTATTTGTGGTATGCACATGGGTACAGGCATGTAAATATGTGCAACTGTATGTGCATTTATGTGTGCCTGTGTGTATGTGTGTGTGGTTTTCTGCACATGTATGAAAATGGTCTGTGCGCCTATGTATGGGTGCATATGGAGTCCTAAGGTTGGTATCAGGGATCATCCTCCCTCACTCTTCCACCTTATTATTTAAGGCGGGTTAGGCTCTCTCAGTAAAATTGAGAGATTATTGATGTAGTTAGTTTATCAACCTGTTGGCTCTGAGAATGCCCTTTCTCTGCTTTTCGATGATTACATTTTAGGATGGCTGCCAACCTACCTGACATTTAAATGGATGGTATGGGTCAAATGCTAGTCCTAGGCTGTTATAGAAAGAGCTTTGACCACTGACCTATCTTCTTAGCCCTAAAAGGAATATTAAACTTTATATGAAATAGGCTTTTAATTTATAACAAGTAAAAACCTGGAGTAAAAAGGTACCCCCCACCTTGCTCAACTTAGATCCTTGTTGGATGCAAATACGATGCCAAACACAGTCTAGTGTGGATTTGAATACATCCACTTCCTATTCTGTTTCTGTATCTTTGAGATAACATGACCAGTAGCTACTACATGTGATAGTCAACTTTAAATTTTAGTCAAATATAATCAAAATTCAAAAGTTAATTCCAAAAGACTATAGTAGCATGACTGTGAGTTTGAAGCCAGCCTGTACTACACAATGAAATCAAAGGGAAAAGATAGAAAGAAGAAGGAGAAAGGAGATAGGGACACACACACACACACACACACACACACACACACACACACACACACACACACGGGGGTGGGGGGGAGGGAGGAGAGACAGGGAGAGAGGCAGAGGCAGAATAAGGAGAGAAGAGAGACAGAGAGAGAGAGACAGGGTGAGAGAGAGAGACAGAGGCAGAGGCAAGATAGGGAGAGGAGAGAGAGAGAGAGAGAGAGAGAGAGAGAGAGAGAGAGAGAGAGAGAGAGTGTGTGTGTGTTTGGTCTTAATGCTGTATTGCAAGTTCCCGACATCTATAAGTGACTAATGGTAACCAACTGGACAGCTGACCATCATCACAGCAGAATAGATATACTAGCCTACCCTACTCAGTTTTTGCAGTTCTAGTTCTTTTTTACTTGTTATTTTACTTATTTACATTTCAAATGTGATTCCCCCTCCCAGTTTCCTCTCCACACTCCTTCTATCCTCTCCTCCCTCCCTCTGCCTCTTTTAAGGTACTCACCCACCTGCTGACCCACTCCTGCCTCAACAGTCTGGCATTCAAGTAGCCTGGGTCATCAAGTCTCCATGGGACCAAGGGGCACCCCACCCAGTGATGCCAAATAAGGCAAGACTCTGCTACATATCCAGCTGGAGTAATGGGTACTCTTTGGTTGGTGGTTTAGTCCCTGAGAGCTTTGTGGGATTCGGTTGGTTAGTACTGTTAGTACTGTTGTTCTTCCTATGCGGTTGCAGACCTCTTGAGCTCCTACGGTCCTTGCCCTAACTTCCCCATTGTGGTCCCCACATATTGGGATCCAATGTTTGGCTGTGTTCATCTGCATTTGTATTGAAACAGCTCTTGCAGAGCCTCTCAGGGGACCATTATACCGACTCCTGTCAGTAAGCACTTCTTGGCATCAGCAGTAGTGTCTGGAATTGGTGTCAGCTGGTGGGATGGATCCCTAGGTGGGGCAGTCTCTGGATGGCCTTTCCTTCAATTTCTGCTCCACTCTTTCTCCCTGCATTTCCTTTTGAGAGGAGAAATTCTGGATTAATATTTTTGAATTGAGTGTATAGCCCCATCCCTCAACTGTGGGCCATATCTATCCACTGGATATGGTCTCTACAGGTTCTATCTCCCCTTTGTTGGGAATTTTGAGCCCAATATTATAATCAGCCACCAGAAAATCTAAACCTCTACACATTTGCATAAAATAGGACACCAGTCTTCTAATATTTGCTTTCTGATGCTGCTTCCAGTTAATGAGGTGTGTCTTTGGGGGTATTAAGTGAATGGCACAGGGTTGTACCAAAAACCCAATCTGAAGATTTTTTTAACACTCATGAAAACTAAGTAGGGGGGGGGAAATCAAGATAATAGCAAAATTCTAGGCCATCAGCAAATGTCATATTTTAAGTGGCTTTCATGGGAGCTGTTTCAGTTAGCTTCTTCATTTATGTAATAAACACCATGACCAAAATCAACTCGTGAAGAAAAGAATTCATTTTGCAGTTTATAATTCACATGAAGTCCATCAGGGCAGAAATTCAAATCAGGAACCTGGAAGAGGGAAATGGAGCAGAGATCATGGAAGAATGTTGCTTATTTGTCTTGTTCTCCATGACTTGCTCAGTACAATCCAGGACCACCTACCCAGGACCTGATACTGACCACCTTCTATCAATCATTTATAAAGAACATGCCTCCACACATTTGCCTACAGGCCAATCTGATAGAGGCATTCTCTCAGGTGAAGTTCTGTCTTCCAAAATGACTTCCAGTTGAATTAAGTTGTAAAAAAAAAAATCCTAACCACAGAGACACTTAATGGGTACTCTTTCATGTATCTGGGTAGCAATGCAGACAGACTCTTACAGCATTGGTGATGTGTTTAAGCACAAGGTAAATAAGCAACTACAATGACCGCTATGCCTTAGAGAAGAGAGACTAATAGGTGAAGTCAGTAATTAGAGTTTAGTGTATTGGCAAATCATGTATATTCATTGTAAAAATGAGTTTTATAATGATATTTCCATAATCTGCAAATGATGTATGATCCTATTCTCCTCACTATTTTTTTCTTACCCATTATCTTCTTCTTTCTTTCCTATTATGTATCTGTAATGATCCCCCTCCCCACCACCACACCCAGATTCTACATACAAGTGGAAACGTGAGACTCTTGTCTTTGTGAGACTGGCTTCTTTCATTTAACATGATGAGCTCAGCTTATTTTTGTGTCATGTATCTGCAGCCTGTCATTTACATTCCTGATACACAAATTATGGCCCTTGGACTAGCAAACTTGGCCGTGCCTGGTAACTAAGAAGTGCAAATTTTCATGTCTGTTTCAGGAGCAACTTGTGTGTGTAGGATCCTACAAAATCAAAATGTACATTAAAGGTCAAAGGACCCTTAGCTCAATCTACTTTGGTGTTCGAGAAATAATAGAGGAGACAAAAATCTCAAAGAAATCTGTGCAATTTAGAGGGAATGCCAAAACTGCTCAAGGGTTAATAAATATGTATTTTTTTTTATTTATTTTTTTATTAACTTGAATATTTCTTATATACATTTAGAAGTGTTATTCCTTCCCGGTTTCGGACAAACATCCCCTTCCTCCCCTTCCTTATGGGTGTTCCCCTCCCCACCCTCCCCCATTGCTGCCCCTCCCCGACAGTCTAGTTCACTGGGGGTTCAGTCTTAGCAGGACCAGGCTTTCCCTTCCACTGGTGCTCTTACTAGGATATTCATTGCTACCTATGAGGTCAGAGTCCAGGTCAGTCCATGTATAGTCTTTAGGTAGTGGCTTAGTCCCTGGAAGCTCTGGTGGCTTGGCATTGTTGTACATATGGGGTCTCGAGCCCCTTCAAGCTCTTCCAGTTCTTTCTCTGATTCCTTCAACGGGGGTCCTATTCTCAGTTCAGAGGTTTGCTGCTGACATTCGCCTCTGTATTTGCTGTATTCTGGCTGTGTCTCTCAGGAGCGATCTACACTTCTGCACTTCTTTGCTTCATCCATCTTGTCTAATTGGGTGGCTGTATATATATGGGCCACATGTAGGGCAGGCTCTGAATGGATGTTCCTTCAGTCTCTGTTTTAATCTTTGCCTCTCTCTTCCCTGCCAAGGGTATTCTTGTTCCCCTTTTAAAGAAGGAGTGAAGCATTCACATTTTGATCATCCGTCTTGAGTTTCATTTGTTCTAGGCATCTAGGGTAATTCAGGCATTTGGGCTAATAGCCACTTATCAATGAGTGCATACCATGTATGTCTTTCTGTGATTGGGTTAGCTCACTCAGGATGATATTTTCCAGTTCAACCATTTGCCTACAAATTTCATAAACTCGTTGTTTTTGATAGCTGAGTAATATTCCATTGTGTAGATATACCACATTTTCTGTATCCATTCCTCTGTTGAAGGGCATCTGGGTTCTTTCCAGCTTCTGGCTATTATAAATAAGGCTGCGATGAACATAGTGGAGCACGTGTCTTTTTTATATGTTGGGGCATCTTTTGGGTATATGCCCAAGAGAGGGATAGCTGGATCCTCAGGCAGTTTAATGTCCAATTTTCTGAGGAACCTCCAGACTGATTTCCAGAATGGTTGGACCAGTCTGCAATCCCACCAACAATGGAGGAGTGTTCCTCTTTCTCCACATCCTCGCCAGCATTTGCTGTCACCTGAGTTTTGATCTTAGCCATTCTCACTGGTGTGAGGTGAAATCTCAGGGTTGTTTTTGATTTGCATTTCCTGATGACTAAAGATGTTGAACATTTCTTTAGGTGTTTCTCAGCCATTCGGCATTCCTCAGCTGTGAATTCTTTGTTTAGCTCTGAACCCCATTTTTAATAGGGTTATTTGTCTCCCCTTGGTCTAACTTTTTTGAGTTCTTTGTATATTTTGGATATAAGGCCTCTATCTGTTGTAGGATTGGTAAAGATCTTTTCCCAATCTGTTGGTTGCCCGTTTGTCCTAACCACAGTGTCCTTTGCCTTACAGAAGCTTTGCAGTTTTATGAGATCCCATTTGTCGATTCTTGATCTTAGAGCATAAGCCATTGGTGTTTTGTTCAGGAAATTTTTCCAGTGCCCATGTGTTCCAGATGCTTCCCTAGTTTTTCTTCTATTAGTTTGAGTGTGTCTGGTTTGATGTGGAGGTCCTTGTTCCACTTGGACTTAAGCTTTGTACAGGGTGATAAGCATGGATCGATCTGCATTCTTCTACATGTTGACCTCCAGTTGAACCAGCACCATTTGCTGAAAATGCTATCTTTTTTCCATTGGATGGATTTGGCTCCTTTGTCAAAAATCAAGTGACCATAGGTGTGTGGATTCATTTCTGGGTCTTCAATTCTGTTCCATTGGTCTATCTGTCTGTCTCTGTACCAATACCATGCAGTTTTTATCACTATTGCTCTGTAATACTGCTTGAGTTCAGGGATAGTGATTCCCCTGAAGTCCTTTTATTGTTGAGGATAGTTTTAGCTATCCTGGGTTTTTTGTTATTCCAGATGAATTTGCAAATTGTTCTGTCTAACTCTTTGAAGAATTGGATTGGTATTTTGATGGGGATTGCATTGAATCTGTAGATCGCTTTTGGTAAAATGGCCATTTTTACTATATTAATCCTGCCAATCCATGAGCATGGGAGATCTTTCCACCTTCTGAGGTCTTCTTCAATTTCTTTCTTCAGTGTCTTGAAGTTCTTATTGTACAGATCTTTTACTTGCTTGGTTAAAGTCACACGAGGTATTTTAAATTATTTGGGTCTATTATGAAGGGTGTCGTTTCCCTAATTTCTTTCTCGGCTTGTTTCTCTTTTGTGTAGAGGAAGGCTACTGATTTATTTGAGTTAATTTTATACCCAGCCACTTTGCTGAAGTTGTTTATCAGCTTTAGTAATTCTCTGTGGAACTTTTGGCATCACTTAAATATACTATCATATCATCTGCAAATAGTGATATTTTGACTTCTTCTTTTCCGATCTGTATCCCTTGATCTCCTTTTGTTGTCTGATTGCTCTGGCTAGAACTTCAAGAACTATATTGAATAAGTAGGGAGAGAGTGGGCAGCCTTGTCTAGTCCCTGATTTTAGTGGGATTGCTTCAAGTTTCTCCATTTAGTTTAATGTTAGCAACTGGTTTGCTGTATATGGCTTTTACTATGTTTAGGTATGGGCCTTGTATTCCTATTCTTTCCAGGACTTTTATCATGAAGGGTGTTGAATTTTGTCAAATGCTTTCTCAGCATCTAATGAAATGATCATGTGGTTTTGTTCTTTCAGTTTGTTTATATAATGGATCACGTTGATGGTTTTCCAGATATTAAACCATCCCTGCATGCCTGGGATGAAGCCTACTTGATCATGGTGGATGATTGTTTTGATGTGCTCTTGGATTCGGTTTGCCAGAATTTTGTTGAGTATTTTTAAGGCCAATGTTCATAAGGGAAATTGGTCTGAAGTTCTCTTTCTTTGTTGGGTCTTTGTGTGGTTTAGGTATAAGAGTAATTGTGGCTTCATAGAAGGAATTCGTAGTGCTCCATCTGTTTCAATTTTGTGGAATAGTTTGGATAATATTGGTATGAGGTCTCCTATGAAGGTCTGATAGAATTCTGCACTAAACCTGTCTGGACCTGGGCTCTTTTTTGGTTGGGAGACCTTTAATGACTGCTTCTATTTCCTTAGGAGTTATGGGGTTGTTTAACTGGTTTATCTGTTCCTGATTTAACTTCGGTACCTGGTATCTGTCTAGGAAATTGTCCATTTCCTGTAGATTTTCAAGTTTTGTTGAATATAGGCTTTTATAGTAAGATCTGATGATTTTTTGAATTTCCTCTGAATCTGTAGTTATGTCTCCTTTTTCATTTCTGATTTTCTTAATTTGGACACACCCTCTGTGTCCTCTCATTAGTCTGGCTAGGGGTTTATCTATCTTGTTGATTTTCTCAAAGAACCAACTTTTGGTTCTGTTGATTCTTTCTATGGTCCTTTTGTTTCTACTTGGTTGATTTCAGCTCTGAGTTTGATTATTTCCTGCCTTCTACTCCTCCTGGGTGTATTTGCTTCTTTTGTTCTAGAGCTTTTAGTGTGCTGTCAAGCTGCTGACATATGCTCTTTCCTGTTTCTTTCTGCAGGCACTCAGCGCTATGAGTTTTCCTCTTAGCACAGCTTTCATTGTGTCCCATAAGTTTGGGTATGTTGTACCTTCATTTTCATTAAATTCTAAAAGTTTTTCATTTCTTTCTTTATTTCTTCCTTGACCAGGTTATCATTGAGTAGAGCATTGTTCAATTTCCACGTATATGTGGGCATTCTTCCCTTATTGTTATTGAAGACCAGCTTTAGGCCGTGGTGGTCCGATAGCACGCATGGGATTATTTCTATCTTTCTGTACCTGTTGAGGCCTGTTTTTTGACCAATTATATGGTCAATTTTGGAGAAAGTACCATGAGGAGCTGAGAAGAAGGTATATCCTTTTGCTTTAGGGTAGAACGTTCTATAAATATCCGTTAAGTCCATTTGGCTCATGACTTCTCTTAGTCTGTCTACGTCTCTGTTTAATTTCTGTTTCCATGATCTGTCCATTGATGAGTGGGGTGTTGAAATCTCCTACTATTATTGTGTGAGGTGCAATGTGTGTTTTTGAGCTTTAGTAAGGTTTCTTTTTACGTATGTAGGTGCCCTTGTATTTGGGGCATAGATATTTAGGATTGAGAGTTCATCTTGGTGGATTTTTTCCTTTGATGAATATAAAGTGTCCTTCCTTATCTTTTTTTGATGACTTTTAGTTGGAAATTGATTTTATTTGATATTAGAATGGCTACTCCAGCTTGCTTCTTCTGACCATTTGCTTGGAAAGTTGTTTCCCAGCCTTTCACTCTGAGGTAGAGTCTGTCTTTGTCTCTGAGGTGTGTTTCCTGTAGGCAGCAGAATGCAGGGTCCTCATTATATATCCAGTTTGTTAATCTATGTCTTTTTATTGGGGAGTTGAGGCCATTGATGTTGAGAGATATTAAGGAATAGTGATTATTGCTTCCTGTTATATTCATATTTGGATGTGAGGTTGTGTTTGTGTGCTTTTCTTCTCTTTGTTTTGTTGCCAAGACGATTAGTTTCTTGCCTCTTCTTGGGTATAGCTTGCCTCCTTATGTTGGGCTTTACCATTTATTATCCTTTGTAGCGCTGGATTTGTAGAAAGATATTGTGTAAATTTGGTTTTGTCATGGAATATCTTGGTTTCTCCATCTATGTTAATTGAGAGTTTTGCAGGATACAGTAGCCTGGGCTGGCATTTGTGTTCTCTTAGGGTCTGTATGACATCAGTCCAGGATCTTCTGGCCTTCATAGTTTCTGGCGAGAAGTCTGGTGTGATTCTGATAGGTCTGCCTTTATATGTTACTTGACCTTTTTCCCTTACTGCTTTTAATATTCTTTCTTTATTTTGAGCGTTTAGTGTTTTGACTATTATGTGACGGGAGGTGTTTCTTTTCTGGTCCAATCTATTTGGAGTTCTGTGGCTTCTTGTATGCCTATGGGTATCTCTTTTTTAGGTTAGGGAAGTTTTCTTCTATGATTTTGTTGAAGATATTTACTGGTCCTTTGAGCTGGGAGTCTTCACTCTTCTATACCTATTATCCTTAGGTTTGATCTTCTCATTGAGTCCTGGATTTCCTGTATGTTTTGGACCAGTAGCTTTTTCCGCTTTTTTTACATTATCTTTGACAGTTGAGTCAATGATTTCTATGGAATCTTCTGCTCCTGAGATTCTCTCTTCCATCTCTTGTATTCTGTTGGTGAAGCTTGTATCTACAGCTCCTTGTCTCTTCTTTTTTGGTTTTCTATATCCAGGGTTATTTCCATGTGTTCTTTCTTGATTGCTTCTATTTCCATTTTTTAATTCCTTCAACTGTTTGATTGTGTTTTCCTGGAATTCTTTCAGGGATTTTTTGCGATTCTCTCTGTAGGCTTCTACTTGTTTATTAATGTTTTCCTGTGTTTCTCTAAGGGAGTTCTTCACGTCTTTCTTGAAGTCCTCCAGCATAATGATCAAATATGATTTTGAAACTAGATCTTGCTTTTCTGGTGTGTTTGGATATTCCATGTTTGTTTTGGTGTGAGAATTGGGTTCCGATGATGTCATGTAGTCTTGGTTTCTGTTGCTTGGGTTCCTGCGCTTGCCTCTCGCCATCAGATTATCTCTAGTGTTACTTTGTTCTGCTATTTCTGACAGTGGCTAGACTGTCCTATAAGCCTGTGTGTCAGGAGTGCTGTAGACCTGTTTTACTGTTTTCTTTCAGCCAGTTATGGGGACAGAGTGTTCTGCTTTCGTATGCGTGTAGTTTTCCCTCTACAGGTCTTCAGCTGTTCCTGTGGGCCTGTGTCTTGAGTTCACCAGGCAGGTCACTTGCAGCAGAAAAGTTGGTCTTACCTGTGGTCCCGAGGCTCAAGTTCGGCTCGAGGGGTGCTGCCCACGGGCTCTCCAAGGTGGCAGCACCCAGGAAGATCTGCGCCTCCCCTTCCGGGAGCCTCCGTGCACCAGGGTTCCAGATGGCCTCCGGTGTTTTCCTCTGGAATCAGCAATGTGTGTAGAGAGCAGTCTCTTCTGGTTTCGCAGGCGTGTCTGCCTCTCTGAAGGTTTAGCTCTCCTTCCTACGGGATTTGGGTGCAGAGAACTGTTTATCCGGTCTGTTTCCTTCAGGTTCCGGCGGTGTCTCAGGCAGGGCTCCTGCCTCACCTGGGCCCGCTCCCACGGGAGCCCAGAGGCCTTATACAGTTTCCTCTTGGGCCAGGGATGTGGGCAGGGGTGGGCAGTGTTGGTGGTCTCTTCTGCTCTGCAGCCTCAGGAGTGCCCACCTGACCAGGCGGTAAGGTATCTCTCCCACGGGTTCTGGGAGCAGAGAGCTGCTGCGGGCCGGGGTCCGCGGGTGTGGGACTTCTGGTAAACACAGGACGTGCCTGGTCCTAGAGGGATTCTGCCTCTGTTGTCCCGATTCCACCCGGCAAGTCACTTGCAGCAGATAAGTTAGTCTTACCTTTGGTCCCGAGGCTCAAGTTCGCTCGTGGGGTTCTGCCCACGGGTTCTCCGCGGTGGCAGTGTATAAATATGTATTGATTAAGTGAAAATCTGTGTTTTGACTTTACATTGAATGAGTCATAAAATAACCCTAGGAAATTGTGTGAATAGTTTTCTGTTTCCGTTTAGTTTATAATGTAGGAAAGAAGTAGAGAATCTCAATCTCATGTAGTAATATTAATACTCAGATAATAAACTATGTGTGTCTCTTTTGTTCTCTGCATTGCTATCTAAAGGGGCAATCATTTTTTAAGAGTTTTTATTGGCTAGCTTGAGCAGAATCATGTCCTAATTATAGTGTTCCCTTTTATGTGCCACAGAGAGAAAATACACCAGATGAAGCCGTTTGAGACTCTATGGTTTGTTCGGCTGTATTAAATGCTTCTAACTGCTGACTTTTATCGTTCTTAACAAGTCAAGACCAGACTGAATGTCTTTGAGGATAATTGTTTTTATTCATTTCCCTTCTGTATTGCTAAAATGAAGGCAATATGTAAATTAAGGGAAAAGATTTCAATTCAGTACTGCCCCAGACTTCTGCTGATACTGCTCGTAAAGAGTTGAAACCTAATCGCCCCTTTTCATAATGCTTCGTCCATGACCAGTGGGTTCTTCTAGAACACAGTCTTCTCATTGTTAAAGGTGGTGGCTATGTCACTATGTTGTTTAGCTAATGCACAGAAGCCACTAAAAACTTGGTTCCCATGAGTATCACTTATCTTTACATTTTATTATTACCAGTATAGTCAACAATAAAAAATGAGTAGGGTTCTATCTTAAAAATTATTTGAAATCAGAGCTTCTATATCATTTTCTAAACTCTGTTCCCTTATTTAGTATGACCTTGAGATAAAGAAATAAAACCACAGTACTTAACTGGAATTGATTTTGTCTTCTGTGGGACATTGAACATCTGGAGACATACTAGATTTTCAGGATTGTGGGGTTAAAATTCTTCTGACAGAGAAGCCAGGGGTACTATAACACAATGTACACAAGCCCTGTACCCAGTACCTAACCAGACCTGGATCTCAATGGTGGTAATGTAGAGAAGGCCCAGACATGACAGCCACTACCATTCAGCAGCAATGGGTTCAAACCATCTTTGTCCAAACACCAGGGCTGAGCTGTGAACCTCTCAGCTGGATAACCTAACTTTCACCTACTTCTCATTCAAGTTCAGCACTGGTTTGGGGCAGTGAAAAACACTGAGGGAACTGAAGGGAATTGCAACCCCATAAGAAGAACAATATCAACTAACTGGATCACTCAGGGCACCCAGGAACTAAACTACCAAACAAAGAGTATTCATGGAGGGAGCCAGGACTCCAGATACACATATAGTCAAGGGTGGCCTTATCTGACATCAATAGGAGAGAAGGGAAGCTTGATGCCTTAAGGTAGGGGGATGCTGGAGCTGTGAGGTGAGAGTGGGTGAAAGAGTGAAGGAGTACTCTCATAGAGGCAAAGGCAAGCCAGAAGAAGGGGAATGGAATGGGCGGAATGGGCATGTGTGGAGGGGTAACCAGGAAGGGAGATATCATTTGAAATGCAAACAAATTAAATTATTAATTAAAAAGAAAGAGAAGAAGGAAAGAAGGAAGGGAGGAAGAGAGAGAGAGAGAGAGAGAGAGAGAGAGAGAGAGAGAGAGAGAGAGAGAGAGAGATGTATAAGGCCTGGTCATTCATTTATTACTCCAGAAGCCAGAAAGTGTAATAAAGGGTCTGTCTAGTAGGACAATCCCTCATTCATCCATCCAGTAATTTTTTTGCTGCCTCTCGCCATGGCGCCCCGTCTAATTACGATGACTCCCGTTCCCCTGGGATGCCACTTTTTCATTCGCATTCGCTCCCTTGTTCTGAAGAAACAGCAATTTGCCAGTGAATGGTTATTAGCCCTTTTTTTCCCTTTAAGAGACGAAGAAGGGAAAAAAAGCCCAGGGGATAATTTTAAAAGTTGTTGCTCCAGTTTTTCTCCAACTTTAGAAATCTCTGTTGGCTGTTAATTAAGAACTTGCATTTAGACTGTGAGATGAACCAGATTTGAAGGATTGTTTTTTCTTCTTCTCTTAATGAAATGGCACTTTTTCCCCCTAGGAGGGGTTTTCCCTAGATTCTTATTGTTCTACTAAAGATGATTTACATGGGCATCTGTGGAGGCAGCTGAAACTCTTATTAGAGTAGGAGCCCAGGGTAGGCACAGTGTGGCTTCTCTTCCACAAACTGGGAAAAAACCATCGGAAGGACACTGAGTCCAAATTCTCACATTGTAGGTATGAAGTGTCCTAGAGGTGGGACAAGAGACCCTGAGAGCTACCCTGGGGTCTTGAGAATGTGACTGTAACTGTTAACTATTTCAGAGTTCCACAGAACACAGTTCAACCCATAGTCTCTACACTGCATTGAAAAATTATTGCATGTTCAGAAGGACTTTGGCTAAAATAAATGCATTCCTTCAGCTCTTGGACATCCAGTTTTGAGGCTCCCAAATATCTCTCTGTCTCTGTCTCTGTCTCTGTCTCTGTCTCTGTCTCTGTCTCTCTCTCTCTCTCTCTCTCTCTCTCTCTCTCTCTTATCTGTTTATTTTTCCTGAGCCATTTTGCTAAAGCTCATGGTAAACTCAAAATAGCTCCAGCCAAGTTATCAATTGATGACTAAAGGAAATTTAATAACTTTTTAGTGGGTAACCCTGGGAGTCAATGGCCTAAGGAAGGAATGAAGGACAGCCTTACCACAGTAGGATACACAGAGACACTTCATACCATTCCTGCAGTGAATGGATGAGGGTATTACATCATTTCTCCAGTACTCATTCCAAAATTAGGTAAAAATCAACCTAAGTATAACTGTGTGGTCAAGCAACCTAAACTGAAAGACAGTCCTACTAAATAACTAGCTATTTCTAAGTCATTAGAGACAAGGGATGACTTGAAAATCATCACAGATTAAAAAGTCCCATACATATACAGCCACCAAACTAGATAAGATGAAGGAAGCAAAGAAGTGCAGGCCGACAGGAACCGGATGTAGATCTCTCCTGAGAGACACATCCAGAATACAGCAAATACATAGGCGAATGCTATCATTAAACCACTGAACTGAGAAAGGGACCCCCCGTTGAAGGAATCTTAGAAAGGACTGAAAGAGCTTGAAGGGGCTTGAGACCCCATATGAACAACAATGCCAAGCAACCAGAGCTTCCAAGGACTAAGCCACTACCCAAAGACTATACATGGACTGACCCTGGACTCCAACCGCATAGGTAGCAATGAATAGCCTAGTAAGAGCACCAGTGGAATGGGAAGCCCTTGGTCCTGCCAAGACTGAACCCCCAGTGAATGTGATTGTTGGGGGGAGGGCATTAATGGGGGGAGGATGGGGAGGGGAACACCCATATAGAAGAGGAGGGGGAAGGGTTAGGGGGATGTTGGCCTGGAAACCAGGAAAGGGAATAACAATAGAAATGTAAATAAGAAATACTCAAGTTAATAAAGATGAAAAAAAAAAAAGTCCCATAACAAAAAAATCCACTTGAGGACCTGGACAGAGACTTGGATCATACGAAAGGCCATTAATAGAAAGATAGTGATGCACAAGATAATATGTATAACTATCCTAAATGCATTGGATTGAATTACAACTAATTTCCTGATTATTATAACTATAACTATAATTAACTTTTAGAGTTATAATAACATTTGGGAACTTCTATGGAAGCTATATAGGAACCCCATAATATTGTGAATTCACTGTAAAATTATTTTTAAAAAAGATGAAAGTAAGTGGAAAACTATATATAATCTAGGAACAGCTCAGGCAATGAGTGGTCATTGCCTTTGTAAATACTGCAGTATCAAGAAATCACTTGGTCTTTCTAGAAACCTGGGAAGAGCCTAAATGGCTTACCCACAGAATATTGATATCAGGAGAAAACTGAATTTGCTTTAAAAACTGGCTAGTCACGAAAGGAACCATATATACTTATGTATATTAATAATTCAGGGTGTGCGGCATGGTTCATTGAAAGAACACTTATTCTAATCACTACTGTTTGGGCATGAAATCCAGTAGTGATGGCAGAACACCAGGTTAGTGCTGCTGTTTCTGGATGTCCAAAATTTGTGGAGTGAGAAACATGGCTGTCTTGGGTGAGTAACTGAGGACAGATTGCTTTAGTCCATCACGAGTTCTCTGCTTCTGCTTCATGGTCTGCTAAGATGTAGTAATCCACACTGTAAATCTCTGCCACCAGAAACAGAGCCCCATTGACCATCTCCCATAATAGTCTACTTCTTCTGAAAGAACCAAATTATAATGCTTCTGCTGTGAAGCTGTTTGTACCAGGTATTTTGTCAGAGACAAGAAATTAATATATACATCAAATCAAGGTCTTTGCTCAGACACCATTGTGCCTCCAAGGTCACCTCTAATATTGAAAAAATGAGATCAGACAATGCCTAAGAAATTGAGGGTTCAACCATAGCCTTGTCAGCTAAACACCCAGAACGGAGAAGAGGAATCTCAGGAAAGACCACAGTGGATTCCTCACCTTGTAAAATGATTAAAATGAAATTATTCATCCTGCTCACAGCTACGGAGGACAGGTAAGCAGGTATCCCAAAGATGAGCAAGAACATGCTGAGGAGATGGGAGAAAGATAGAAGCCGAATGATGCATGCACCATGAAGGAAGGTAGAACTGTAGATATTCCACCAGTGAAGAATATCCTGACATAAGAGTGCTGTACAGGCACCAACAAGGGTCTGTGTCCATGGCCCGTGTTACCACGAAAGGTCATGTGGATATCCCCAGTCTGGGCTGCCACCTGGGACCATGTTGATGTCCAAGGGCCATGCCCTTGGATGAGCAGGCCCCGCCCCTTACCTGGGCAGTGCGAGAAAGCTTGCTCTGGTGGTATGGGTGTGGGAGAGCTGGTCTCAATGGCATGAGTGTGAGAGAGCTGGCCATGCCCTTTGTCTGGACAGTCCTGGAGGGATTGCCTTGGTGGCATGGGCATAAGCGAGTTGGCAGGCTGACCAGCTCAGCCACTACCCAGGTCCAGATTCAGGGATTTGAGTTAGCCCGCCAACATCCACCCCATGTATGAACTACTGGAGTATGTGAAGGGGCCAATCCTGCAGAAGCAAAGCTGCAGAATCTCCGTGAGGGCAACAACAGGAGATCCAAGAGGAGTCCTGGTGAGCATCAAGTATTAATGGTGTAGCAGAAGCCAGAGACCTCAAACCAGAACATCGACTCATGCCAGCGTGCATTTGCAAGTAAAACTGTTTGGAAAAGGGGGTATCCTGTAGGGCACACTGCAGCTTCCACCGTGATGTGAAATTCACAAAGAATTAATAACGTTTTTTTAAAAACAAACTTATTTCATAAAGAATGGTATTAACATTTTGTACTTTTTGCATCTACTGTAAGGACCTTGGGAATGAACTCTCTTCAGCATAGGTACTATGAGCCATTTCCTAGAACTCTTAAATAGTGACAGATCAAAAATCTTTCAGTGCACCTAAGGTATAGGAATTCTGAATTTCAATCATTCTTCTGCTTTAAATATGATACAATTTGAAAAGAAATGTTCTTTCACATTTTTTTTTCTGTGTAACAGATGTCTTAAATCGCTGCTCTTGAGCAGGCCACACCGTGAAGCTGGCCGTGATGACAAAGGTACAAAGGAGACAGCCCTGAAAGTGTGAGAGCCAGAGAGAGAGCCTACCCCGTCACAGGCTGCAGACCTTGGAGGAATGGACCCAGTGCCTCCACTGAGCAGCACAGTGGAGGCAGAGCCAGCTCTGGAGGCATGGGTGCTGGTGAGGTGGCCCTGAGGGCATGAGGACATGAGAGCAGGGGAACTGACTAATGTGTTTTCTGGTGCTGATAGCATTGGGTGGCCTAACCAGAGCAATACTGGAAAAGTTACCCTGGTGGTGCAAGTGAGAGAGAGCTGCCAGGCTACCTAACTATCACCCAGGCCCAGATCCACTGCTTTGAGTTGGCCTGCCCCAAAATTTACATCATCTGTAAACTCTTGGAGCTCATGAAAAGGCTGGTCCTACAGAACTGAAGCTACAGGATAACCAGAGGGACCAAAGCTACTGGATAAACAGGGGCAGTCCCAGTGAGGATCTAATATTGACAATGTGACAGAAGCCATAGACCTCAAGTCAGACCAATATTCATAGCAATGAACATTTGCAATTGAAGATGTGTAGACAGAGGGGTATAACTGTGGCACACTACACCACACACACACACACACACACACACACACACACACACACACACACACACACTTCTACTCTTCCTTCAGAAAATGGCAGGTTTCCCATGGATATCAACCAAACATATCAAGTTACAATAAGACTAGACACATCCCCTCATATTAAGGCAGGATGAAGAATCCCAATAGAAGGACAAGGGTCCCAAAAGCAGGCAAAAGCATGAGTCCATGCTTCCACTGTTAGGAGTCCTACAAGAAGACTGAGATTCACAACCATAACATAATCTAGGTTAGACCCATGAAGGCTCTTTGTCAGTTCAGCCTCTGTGCGCCCCTATGAGCTCTGGTTAGTTGATTCTCTTTTCTTGTGGTATCCTTGATCCCACTGTTTCCTACAGTCTTTCCTCCCCCTCTCCTACAGGATTCATCTTTAGTCGTTTTAAATGCCTCATCAATGCAAGGAACGCTCATGACATTTGAATACACCATATTTTGTTCCTTGGACAGCCAGCCCCACGGACACTAGTTTCTCTGCTCTTGGTTTGTGTAACATTCTTACACCTTGAATGCCCTAAGCCTATGGAATAGTAGAAGTGGAAAGTTCAAGCTAAGGAACAGAAATTTGATTACCAAGAACAAAAATATGACCAGGCATATAACACATACTCATCATCCTACTGATCATGGAAATTAGGCAGGAGAATCAGTCTAAGCTATATAATCTCAAATAAAACAAGGCACCAGAAACAACTCCCAAATTAGAAAAAAAAAGGTGTAACATCACAAACAACTAAAGAAAATAGAGATAAAGAGAAAGCAAAACCCACGTACATGGGTATAAATAGAAGGGACTTTAGGATTTCTCATATGCAACTTGGTAATTGGTAGTGAAGTGAACTGGGAAACGAAGATGAATAGTTAAGATAAGTCCCAACTAACAACACCACACACACACACACACACACACACACACACACACACACACACACACACACACCTTCTTAATGACTGAGCTGAAAGAAAAATCTTAGTCCTGGTATGTGACTCTGGTAAACTATTCTTAATAATCAAGAAGAATTACATTTCTTACAGTATATTTGGCTTCATAAGAAGAGACTTGATAAAATAGTTTAGAGAGGTAAGCCTCTAGTTCATTCCAATTTTTCAGTAGTTCCATGTATCAAGGAAAATAAGTTGAACGTATCATTTCCCCTACAGTGTGACATAGTTATGTGATGGTTTCTGTGGGTGTATGCCTGCAATCATGTCTGTGTAGCTCCATCCTGGGCAGTACCACTGGTGTGTAATTGGTGATTTCTGCATGCTCTCAAAAGCTATGCTATATATTGACACTTGATACACTTCTGAAATAGCTCAAAATCAAATATTGTCAG
Source organism: Rattus rattus (assembly GCF_011064425.1). Classification (NCBI taxonomy): domain Eukaryota; kingdom Metazoa; phylum Chordata; class Mammalia; order Rodentia; family Muridae; genus Rattus; species Rattus rattus. The sequence goes on along the minus strand of NC_046157.1, from coordinate 96,893,484 downwards.
AATAATAGTTCAAATTTCTTTTTCAGGTGAGCTGGTTATTAAACATCTTTCATGAGAGTCAATCGATGATTTCAAACATGCGTATTTCTGAAAAGAAAACATAGCCTTAATATATAAGTTCACATTATTGGGTGTATATAAGCTAAGGAGCATATTTCTAATTAGTAGTATTGGTATTTAAAAGTTTTAATTTTATAAACATTGAAATGGAATTACAAGTGTTTTTAAATATGAGGGCTTTTTTATGGTCTTTTCCTATTACTGACATTTTATCCTGTAGTTAATAAAATGGACACAAGAAAGAAAAGAATACTTATTTACTCGAATCTGCCAAGTAGAACTTTAATCTAATGAGAGCAGAAGACCAGGGTCCAATTCTCTAGTTTTGTATTCAATGATTCAGAGTGCCTGGCCAACCACGTCTCATGTTCTAAGTACAGTTTTAACTGCTGAAACCACCGTTTAAATGTTTCTTTAAGAATTTGAGAGGCCTCATGCTGTAAGAGCAGCATTTAAATGAAGTACCACATGACAAGAGCCCAGAACTTTCAGACCTAATTCATGAAGTATATATAACATTTACAAGTCCTATATATATTATTGCCAATTACCTTTGCTTTTACAAATCTTTCTGAAAATGAATATGGTCCTCTTATGATTGAATTCAGTCAGATTTTTTTCCATGGGAAAAAGGGGACTCTTTGACATAATAGTGACCAAAACCATTGCTGGCGTGTTATATGTGATAATCAGATTGCTCCCCTAGCTCCTATATCCTGTCTTATAAAATGAAATACAAGGCACACTAAATCTTTATTTTAGAAAAGACCAAAGATCAGTTAGCATAACACAAGTGAGGGCTTTAAAACTGATAATATAAAGTAGTTTGATTTTATATACTATGACTGTGGATCTAGGCAACATTCCTTTATTAAAAAATAACCTAAGATATGTATATAACATACAATATTTTTAATCCATTCAAATTGCACTATTCGATTGCATTTAATATAATCACAATTTTTACAGCCAACACCACAGTGAATTTTAGAATGGTTTGGTGGTCAGGAAGACTGTATCCCATAACTATCAGCCTCTAACTCCCCCAAAAAAGACCCTTCCACCAACTCTAGGGACTTACCATTTTACTTTTTGCACTTACAAATTTCTCTAGCTACAAATGTCATGTGAATAGAATCATGCAATATTAGGTACTTTGAAACTTTTTGGAATTTTTCCTCTAGCTAGCCTAACGTTGCTAAGCTTTGACCACACTGTAGCATGTGTCAATGGTACATTTTTGTAAATTACCAAATAATATTCCATTTTATGGGCATTTTATATTTTGTTTATCCATTAATTGTTCAGTGGGAATCTGTGCTGTTTCTATTTCAGAGTTCTTATAAGTACTAATATGAATGTTAATGTCTTATGTAGACATATATTTTATTTCTCTTGGTTATATATGCCTATGATTAAACCTGCTGGGTCATAAGGTAATTCAATTTTTAACCTTTTAGGAAATTGCCAGATTATTCTTTCAAACAGCTATGCTGTTTCTTCATGTCGCCCACAGGAAACATTAATGTTTTTCAATTTTTCTAGATTCATACATATTTTTGTATATGAGTGTTTTGACTGTGTGTGCATATGTGCATGATGTGAGTTTCTGATGCCCACAGAGTTCCAAGAGAGAATTAGATCCCCTGGAACTGGAGCTACAGATGATGGTGATCAGCCACTTGGTTGCTAGAAAACAAACTCAGATATTTGGCAAAAATCATCAAGTGTTCTTAAGTGGTGAGCCATCTCTCCAGTTCCATAGCATTCTTACTAAGCCTGAATACCCAGGAACAGAAAGGAAGCCCAGCTGAACCCCAATAAATCAGCTAGTGCATGTGCTCTTTTGACTGTGTCCATGTGTATTAATTCTGAGATTTCTTATTACTTAGACAGTGAGCAATCAGGAGCACAACTCTTCTAGTATAATGAATTCCATTTTCAGATTTTTTAAGAATTAGTATTTGATGGGAGGCAGTCGATCTGGGGACTAAACCTAGGGCCTCACTACTGTGGTTGCTGTATTTCATGCCGTCCACATGTTTATGCTGCCTTTATCCTAAATATTATGAATTTGGTGGTGGTCATTATCATAATGCTTGATATTATCAAAACCCCGTACACGACAGTTCAAAGCCAGGACAGAGGGATTCATGTATTAGATTCAGCCTTCAAAATCTATTTACAGAGAACACAGAAACGGCATTCAATTAGTTTACAGGATCAGGGTCAAATAACTTATATAATCTTAGACTTCATATTCAGAAAGGGATTTGAGGATCCAGTGCTAGAACGGATGTATCAAGAACTAGACCTAAAATTATATGAAGTGGCTACATTGATGAGAAATACTTGATGAGTATTTCTGTTTCAGGAGAACAGAGCTGCCCTGGCAAGCACACCACCTCACTTGGTTCATCTAGTTGCAAAATTGTTCCCCTCTCCCATGCTCATGTACCAACACTAGCAATTGTTCATGGGAATAGTATATGGGAAAACTATTAGAAGACTCCAAAGAAGTCTTTCATAGCAAAAACCTTCTCTTATTTTAGAAAAAGATCGATGTGTTATTCATATTTGCTTTCCGCAACTATCTCAGAGCCATGGGTATTACCTGGTTTAGGTCAAAGTTTATTATCATAATTTCACAAACTCCATACAGCTTTGTGCTGTATATCTTCCTCATGTGCCTTCACTCCCCTACCATGCTGAAGTTCCTCAGGTGGAATACTTTGTCTTCTCTTTTTGTGACAACTATGTAATGAATGATTTGTATAAAGAGAGAACTTTGTAAACTTCCCTAAATGAAAAAAATCAGTAAACTCAAGGGGATCACAACTTACTTAAAACACATAATTGTTTTATTTGGCACCAAGGGCAACACCCCTGCCCAACTGAGAATGTCTAATGGACAAGAATATCAAAACACCTTTCCTACCCATAAAGAAATTGACATCTTATGTAAGTTGGATATTTTTATGATGCACAAGCCAGGGATAACAGCATATAGCTGTAATCTCAGCTCTCAGAAGTCAAAAGGAGCCATATCAAAAGTTCGAAACCAGTCTGGCCTTCATAGTAACTTCTAGGCCAGTCATAGTAGCACAGTAAGGCCCCATGTCATCGTATTAAGAGCTGGAGATATGACTCAGTAATGGAGTGTTTGTCCAGAATGTTCATACTCTAGGTGTGAACCCCAATACTTCAGAATTTTTAAAAAGGAAACAAGAAAATCATAGATGTCCTTCTCATAATATATTAACTTAGTGTGAAGCACTCCATTAAGGAACTCCCTAGTATTCACAGAAATCTGTGGTCTGTGGGAAGGTGTCACCAAAACCAACCCTGTCATTCTCCTGACCCACTTCAGAAGCCATCTCTGCACTTGTTTATGAATCTCATCCCACTTTATCAAGTCTATGGATGTGAAGTCTTGACTTCACACCCTACACATATTTTCCAATACACATAATGTTCTCTGATTTTTTTTTGAAGTAATATTGGTAGAGGGGTCAGGGAGACAGCTTCACCACATGACCAGGATCTTCCCATGTCCCACTTGTTTAGGACACATATTGCATACAGTTCTCTTTTCATTCTTCATCAGCAAACAAATTTGGGTAATCTATTGATAGAATCTTGGAGGACACGGATATATCATATTCAAGTCGAATCTCAGTTCATCTTCCTGAAATCACTGCTTGCCAAATTTTCTTCCTTCCCTTCTGCTCTTGTCTGTTCCGTTCTCCGATCCAAAGCCCCTTTTTAATATGCATCACTCTCTCAGCCATAGCTTCACCAAGTGTTCTGCGTGACATCCCCTGGGTGCTGATGCTGCCGTCCTTCAGGCAGACCCCTGCGGTCTTCTGTCCTGTTTTACTTTCTGAGTCTCTGGAAATGAGAGCACTTGGGAGCACAGCACTACAGTTGCTTTCTTGATCTACTGCTCAAAGACATCCAAGATTACGAACTGTGCCACTGTGGTACTTGCGGCTGGGATAGGACACCTTCAGTAATCGAAGACTATCAGGTTTTAATGCATATAGGCCTCCTGGTGAATTATCTCCACGGTGGACAATATGTGGGCATACCCAGAGTATCAGAGACAATCCAATACTGACACTGATCAGAATCCAGAAGAATGAACAAAATGAGAAAATTTACAAATGTGTATTTTATGCTTCACCTTATAATAATAAGCTTTCTTTAAAATTGTTCATATTTATGCCACTCTTGGGATTAATGATTCATATTTAGAACATTGGCCGTTTCAAATTAATTTTGTAAAGATTGCTGAACTGGGAGAAGTAACCTGCTGTGTGATCTTCTGCTAAGGACTTTTAAGAAACACAGAGGAATAATACATACAGATAGATGTACGCTTCATGAGCCATTAGTAACTGGAGTAAACTACTGCTTGATATATGATATAGGAGATAATTAATTAATGTCTCCATTTATCTGCCTCCATAACTTCTCTACTCACTGGCATTTATGTCCCTATAATAGGAGGCAAAAAATAAATGAAACACAAATGTAAATAAACTAACTTTGTGACACTTTGCATTGTGGCACCACTGCAATATATTTAATAATACTCATGCCTAGTGCTGTCATGTTGCTCCAGTGTGCTTTGCATAAATTAAAAGAAATTTTTCATCCCAATGCAAAGTCAAACTGGTAACCTTGAAGAGATCCTACACAGAGTGGAAAACCTTCTACTAACTATTAACATTCTATCGGCTCTTTCAAGACATTGTATTAGTTAACAAAACACCAAACACCATGATCGTTAAATACACAAATACAAAGCTGAGATTTTTATTTACCATAGGAGCTGTGAGATTTTTCTTACCTTTAAGCAGGGGCAAACAAAGAGAGAGAATACAAAAGTAATCTTGCTTTCATGAATGATACAACAGTAAAAGCAAAGGAACATTTAACCATACTCTTTCCCTTAGTGAAAGTCTGACTCTCTTCTCTCCTATCTCATCTTAATTCACCACAGGTCAAACTCTGCAAGTCAGAGCCTTCATTTCCAATCATTTCCTAACCAGAACATAAGCTCCTTTTTAAAAACTGGATCATAGCTTAATAATCCTGTTGAAATCTGGGCCTGGGAATATTTGATCTGCCCTTAGACTCGAGGAACAAGGTATCATCAGCCCTCTCTGATATCATCTGCAGCCAGACACAGCACTAGTGTACAAGTGACACGCATATCACATGCATCAAAGTGAAAGCAATCTGTAAGGCAATAAGACACTCTCACATCCCAGCATGGGTGCTGGCCCTGAGCTGCAGTTCCAGTAATTGACATAGTTGCCCAATGCTACAAAACAAACTCAGAAACTATTCTCATTAGACATCCCCCTGCTTTGTGACTCTGTTATTGTAAAACCCGAACACTGAACCCCATACCAGCGTGGCTCTGTTTTTAATTAGTTCTGATGGCATTGGGCTGTAAGCCAAGGGAAAAAATGAACTTCCTGAGACTGAAGCTCGAAGCTCAGTATGTTGCTTCCTTCTTAGAGAGATTGTTTTCACGTTTTATGAAAAGGACTACTGACAGAAATAATATAAGTTTTTACTGCTTTTGATTTTTTTTTCAGGCCTATAAAGTACAGCCAAAAGTCAGATTTATACAGTTACAATGCCATTATTCCGTCTTTTGTGTGACCTACTTGACTTGTCTTTTGATTAAAGACATCCTACCCGATTAAAATTTTTAATGGAGAAAACGCAGGCTTCTGTTAAAATTTTAAGACCGTGAATGTTTTAGTGTTTCCACTAAATTAATTTGGTGATATATTCGTACTAGCTGGGTCACTGGTGGCAAAATGTTCAAACTGAGATAGTAGTAAGGTCACCTTCCAAAAACAAGGAGGCAAAGAGCAAATGGAACATTACACAGTTAAAGAATATTTTACGAAAGCAGAGAGTCTGGTCAAGGAGAGGAGGAATGCCCACTGATAATCTATCTATGTAAGAACTTTTTGGATAGCCTGCAGATAGGGAGACATTTCTCCACTTCTGAATCTCCTACCAGCGTGGAAAACAAACTTTTGTGCTTCCAGATTCCTTGTCATAATTTGTCATAGTACATGACTCAGCACCTTGCCTTCAGACATATCCATCGTATCTGCTGTTCAGAAGAAAGAGAAATGAAAGGAAAGATAGCATGTGGAACTCATTCTGGCCAGAATGGCTCCAAAATAATGAGCATTCAGAGCAGAGGAGGCCAAGCTCCTCACAAGCATTCCATCGGTGTCAGCAGCACCATGTGCAAAGCTGTGTGCGTAGGTGACTAGCCTGGAATCTCTACTGAATCAGCACAATGACAGGGATGAAGACTTTGCCTGCATGGATACTGTTTGTGGTGACTTACATAAGTATGGCCCATATATACTCGTGTGTTGAATGCTTGGCCCATAGGGAGTGACACTATTAGCAGGTATGGCCTTTTGGAGGATGCATGGCCTTGGTCAGGGAAGTGTGTCACTGTGGAGACCGGCTTTCAAGTCTCATGTCCTCAAGCTACTCCCATTAGGGCACACAGTCTCCTTCTGCTGCCTAAGGATTAACATGTAGAATTCTTAGCTCTAGTCCCATGTATGCTTGCTCACTGATATGTTTCCTGCCACGGACTAAACCTCTGAAACTGTAAGCAAGCTCCAATGAAATGTTTTCCTTTATAGGAATTGCCTTGGTCATGGTGTCTCATCACAGCAGGAAACCCTAAACTAAGACAGTGTTTAAATATGAACTCCTGACTCTTAGGATGTGCACTGAGGATGCCAATCATTTTTCCTGGTCTTTTGATTGCAAGCTTAATTTGTTTATTAGACACAGCAAATGAAGATAATTTTGTTTTAGTAATCAACTTTATAGACATGCTCCCATTTCGCGTCGATTTAAATTTAGCTGTATAACATTTTACGTACTTTCACCTTGGAATTACTTCCCTACTTACTTTAGCCATTGTAAATTTGGCTATTGGCAAACAGGAGCTCTGATAAAGCCATTAGACTCAACTCCATGTTTTAAGTAAAAGAGACAACAAAAGAAATTTGAGGAATACACATGGAAGGTCCCATGGCTCCAGCTGCACATGTAGCAGAGGATGGTCTTATCTGGCACAAATAAGAGGGGAGGCCCTTGGTCCTATGAAGTCTTGATGCCCCACCACAGGGGAATGCTATGTTGGTAAGGTGGGAGTGGGACTAGATGGGGAAGCACCCTCAGAGAAGCAGGGGAGAGGTGGCATACGGGGATTGTGGAGGGGATATTGGGAAGGGGGATAACATTTGAAATGTAAATAAATAAAATAACTAATAAAAATATTTAAGAACAGAGTTTGAGGAAGTAGTGAAGAAAATATTGGAAGTCTGAACATCCTTCCTACTTAAGAGGTGTGTAAACCTGAGACAATGTCGTGGCTCCTCTGTGCATGAATCTGCTTTTGTTTTTGTTGTTATTGTTTCTGGTTTGTTTGTTTTGTCCTAATTTCCATCTGAGAAATGAGCATTATTGGGCTGCAGATATTCCCCAGTGATACAGGACTCCCCTTCCATACATGAGACTCAGGTTTGATCCCAGCACCACACACACTCACATAAGAAGAGTGCATTAGAATCCATAAGTTGTTCAGTCTGGGGAGAGAAGAGTAAACCACAAATACAAGCATAATGATAACCACCACAATGAACAAGAATGAGGGTTTCTTTCTTGCTTTCTCTTTCTTCTTAATTAAACCACAGTGCATGTCCACAATGCATTGTCTCCCTTTGGGCAGATAGGAACACCTTTTTGGCTTGCTGATTTTCCCTTATGTCAATTGATGTATGTTTGTATATGGGAAAGCTGGTTGTACACATTCCTTTATTTCCTTCTGTGGAGTCATCTACATTCTTTAGACTAAAGTTTCATCACCTTGTCTCCTACAGTCCTATGCAATGTTCCCAGTGCACAGCTCTGTAACACACTGTAACTTACACAGTTAGAATATTTGCACTCAGTGCTGTGACTGTATTGTGAAGACACAGATTCAGATATTTCCTGATAGCTTTTACATCTTTGTTGAATTAAATTAAAAGTACTAAAGTAATTATTTTTACATATGCTGGGTGTGGTGATCCAACACTCCTGAGGCAGAAACAGGAAGATTTCTGTGAGTTTGAGACCAACCTGCTCTATAGAGCAATTTCTAGGGCCACTAGATCTTCATAGTAAGACGCTGACTCAAAAATATTTCTGTGTGTACTTCCTTCTTTTATAGCTATTTCTTTCCCTTCAATTACTGGATTGATTTTTAAAGAACCTATCATCTTTAGCATTCACTCAACCCTAGCAAGTTTTCATGAAGGGAAACTCTTTCTTTGTAGCTATTGCTGGCCAACTTTCTAATTGCTTTTTACATAATCTGTACAACAGGTTCTAAAGTATTTTCACTGTAGCATATGGTTTAGGCAGTTGTTACTGTTTCCTCCCCATATACATCTGGGCAGTGGTATAAAGGGTGAGCTCTTGCTGCAAGCCTTGCATCCACTAAAGGAATTCAAACGTTTAAAGGGATCCCCACATTTTCATTTCACATCTCCTTCCAAAGAAGAAAGAGTAAGAAATGCTGCCTCATTTTCTCCAGGAGCATCAGTAGCCATATCTTCCTGTAGTAGGTTTGTCCTACATGGGCTGGAACCTAGACCTCCCTGCACATACGTAGCAGATGTCCAGCTTGGTCTTCATGTGGGTCCTGAACATCTGGAACTGGACCTATCCCCAAAGCTGTTGCCTGGATGTGGGACATGTTCTTCCAGCTGGGCTGTGTTGTCTGGCCTCGGTGGGATGGGAAGTGACTTGAAGTACCAGGGTGAGGGGATACACAGGGGAGAGGAGAAGGGGACCATGGGAGAAGGATTGTGGGGGTTGTGGGATGGCCAGGATGAGAGCAGTGAGTGGAATGTAAAGTGAATAAGTAAAAAAAATAAATCAATTTTTTTGAAAAGGCTAAGCTTATGTTTGGGCAGTGGAGAATGAAAGGTGGGACTGGAGGTTTGAGAGAGAGGGTTGCAGGTAGAGAGAGAGAGAGAGAGAGGAAGAGGAGGAAGACAAAAGAAGAGAAAGCTGCCATGGGCCAGAACTGCATGGCTAGGAGACAGAGCAAGCAACAAGGGACCTCTGGCTGTGGAATAAGTTAGTATAGCCCTAGATCTGCTGAATCTAGGCATAAGACTTGTAAATAAAATATCTGGATTGTGTGTCTTTTACACAGGCTTATTAGGGTTGAAAATTCGTACTACATCTTCCCTTGCTCTGTCATTTACTCTCCTTGGCTTTTTGATTATTGTTGAATTTTAGTCCCTCTTACTCTATTTCTTTCTGATGCCTACGAGTTTATCATGAAAGTGAAATGAATGTTTTAAAATATTCCCTTTATCTTTTGAGGTTCTAATATAGTCACATCATTTCCCTGTTCCCTCCCATCTCTCCAAACCTCTCATATACACCTCCTAGGAATTTTTTTAAAATGAATATGAAAACACTGTCTTCAAACATACCAAAAAAAGGTCATAGGATCCTCTTACAGATGGTTGTGAGCCATCATGTGGTTGCTAGGAATGGAACTCAGGACCTCTAGAAGAGCAGCCAGTGCTCTTAACCTCTAAGCCCTCTCTTCACCACTCCTTGGGAAAAAAATTTTTTTTATTAACTTGAGTATTTCTTATTTACATTTGAATGTTATTCCCTTTCCTGGTTTCGGACAAACATCCCCTAACCCTCCCCTCCCCTCTATATGGGTGTTTCCCTCCCATCCTCCCCATTACCGCCCTCCCCCAACAATTACGTTCACTCGGGGTTCAGTCTTGGCAGGACCAAGGGCTTCCCCTTCCACTGGTGCTCTTACTGGGCCATTCATTGCTACCTATGAGGTTGGAGCCCAGGGTCAGTCCATGTATAGTCTTTGGGTAGTGGCTTAGTCCCTGGAAGCTCTGTTGGTTGGCATTGTTGTTTGTATGGGGTCTCGAACCCCTTCAAGCTCTTTCAGTCCTTTCTCTAATGTGGTTAATCTTGTAAAAGGTCTTAAGATTGCTGGTATGAATGTAACATGCCAACCACAACTTTCCCAGTGTATGACATTTGTTAAGTTTCTGCTCAGTGCTAGTGACTTCCTCAAGCCAGAGACACCTGTGAGAATTTGGTGGGAGTTAGACTTGTTTCTATGGAAATGCATTAAGTGTATACATACATACACAGAAATATAGCCTAAATATCTTGGGTATAGACCTTCTGGAGTTTCTCTATGAGATCTCTACATGATAATCCCAGTTTAAAATCCTGGCAACAACCATAGAACTGGTTAACATAAATTCATGAAGGCATGCCTTTAATCTCAGCACTTGGGCAGAGGCAGATGGATCTCTGTGATAGTGGCCAGCCTGGTATACATAGTGAGCCCCAGGATAACCAAAGATACTTAATGAGTTCATGAAGCCATCCTCATTCCTTGACGTAATAATAATGCCTAATCATGTGTCCTATCAAAACGATATAGAGAAAATTCACCTGGAGGTATGAGCCTATTTGAAGTGAAAAAAAATATGTTCCTTATTTCAGAACATCAAAAAAAATACCCATTTATTGTATATAATGCTATTCCCATTATGGCACTGTACACAATTAAATGAATAATTATAAAACATATTTTGTAAAAGTTTTGATCTTATTTGGACTGATATTGACTAAGAATACAAGCAAAATTACAAGCTTTTCAACTTCATGCAATGGGATAGTAAATGTAAAATGCAGTGTCTGCTTTTGCATGTGTCAAGAATGTGTATTTATAGTAAGCTCACAAACGAAATATGAAATTTCCATAGTAACAACACATTTACCTATAATATTCCTTCTGTCTTAAAGGAAAAGTTTAAATAAGAAAAGTGTTACACATAATCTACAAATTAAGGCAAATGCTAGGCGAGTGTTCAACTGCTGACGTATACCCCCAGACGAGATAAAATAATTCTATCTATACATATGCTATAATCCTAAAAAGTCTTTCGTTTCATAGATTGTTATTGTCAGATTATCATGAGTGCCTCCCTAAAGCTACCTAAAACATAGCAAGTTTCATATGTCTCAAAACACTCAGACAGAGGGGAGCACTATTTTCCTGTTTTGTTCTGGGACAGGGTTTCATATAGGACAGGCTAGCCTCGAACTAGCTCTATCATGAGGATTTCCTGATCCTTCTGCTTCTACTGTCTGAGCATTGCTGTAACTGGCGAGAGCTACCACACCTGGTATAGTGAGAAAAATTATTTTAAGTGATTAGTATTTGCACATTTTTATACTGGCCAATTTTCACACTCTCTCCTTGCTTAGTTACCAGAGCAACAAGCTTCTGGTGACAAGATATAACATTGTCATGTGAAGTAACTGGGCATGCTACAGCTCCACTTCTTCCCATGTGACACTTGGTATGTTGTTGCTGGATGCCCTTTTTGAAAAAATCTGTCAGCATGGTCTAAGCAATTGCTTGTATACAGAGTGATCTTAAATAGAAATGTATAACTCTTTTATTTAAAATTGGTGTGTACCATCAGTCCTTCGGAGTGGCTGCATCACTCTCACCAGGCTTGAGTTCTTCAGTTCAGTTGAGGAAAATAAGCATATCCTCTCCAATCTATGTTTTTCCCATCATTTGCCACAAGTCAAGTCTTTCTGGTCACTTACCTTGTAAACCCAGCTCTGTATTTTCCACACACTGGACTCAGTTCTTGACTCAGTACATCTGCCTCTCTGCCAAGGGTGCTCTTCACTCCCCCCATCCCTTCAGGTTGTGCTAATGTTACCTTTTTAATCTGGTCTTCTATGTGACTTTCCTCTGTAACCAATTAACTATTTAAGATTTTTGTATGGATATCACAGCTTTACTTAGACCATGGAAACAAACAAAAATAATTTATATACCCTGAAGTCAAGAACTGACGCATCAAAGGACATGAGATTCAGTGTAACACTCCTGAGCAATGAAAATAAGTAAGTTTCACACACACACACACACACACACACACACACACACACACACTACATGCAGATATACATGCACATACATGGATAAACACACATGCACATACATGCATACACACAAACATATAGACACATGCATGCATACACAAACATACAAACATGCATACGCATCATATACATTTGTACACACACATACACCCAATGTTTTAAATCATGATAACTCTGAAACTGTATTATATATACTATACTATCATTATGTAGTACTTTTCATACATTATTAAAATAGGCTCTCTAGTTCCTACCCCAACAGGCTATAAATTCTGTCATGGCATGTTATGCAGCAGAGGGCTAAAGGCACAACAGTTATGAGCACTGGCTGCTATTTCATAGGACCTAAGACCAGTTCCTAGCACTCAGATCAGACAACTCACAACCATCTCTAAGTCCAGCCCTAGGGAAGCCAATACTGCTGGCTTCCATGGGCACTTAACTCATATACATGCACCTACACAGACACATATACACAAATAAAAATGAAACTTAAAATGTATAGCAGTAGACGCTGAAAAAATCAATCAGCATGTAAAGACATTTGGTGCCAGATCTATAAACCTACATGGTGGGGTGTGAGAACCAACTCCTGCAAGCTCTCCTTTGACCTACACATGACTGGGAACATGTATTTGCCATCAAACGCAAATAAATGCACGCATGCATGCATTATCATACATGACATACATGCATACATACATATGTGTACAATAGCAGCAGACATAATCACAGCAGAGCTGACAGGTCAATGCACATACTTATTATAAATCCGAAGTTCACTATTAGTCTCTGAGTCTCTATGCACCACCACATGTCTGTGTCCAGATGGCACAGAAACAGCTATGAGTGGGTGCCATGACTATTTACACGAAAAACTCCAACCATGTCTAGGTAGCGCACAAGTGAGATATCAGATTTTAATTTATTTTTCACAGAAGAAATGTGATTCCTAGTCTATCCCTTTCAAGCCTGTTTGAAGTCTATCTTTGTTCTGCATTATGCTTTCTTGATCTGTGCCAAGTACTTAGACCTCATTGAAGTAAATTACCATTACTGATTATGATTAAATATATCTAATGCTCTGATTAGCCCCTTCTACATTCCCTTCTACCTTTCATAGCTCCTTCCTAATTGGACACTGTTTAGATATTTTATATTACGCTGTCAATCCCATAGTTCCCCAAGAACCAGAAATGGAAGTATTCAACTAGGAAAAGGAGGAAAGGATAAAGAACGAAAAAAGGAAAAAAGAGGGGAGACAGAAAGATGGAGAGAGAGAGAGAGAGAGAGACAGAGACAGAGACAGAGACAGAGAGACAGAGAGAGAGAGAGAGAGAGAGAGAGAGAGAGAGAGAAACAGACAGAGACAGAGAGAAGGGGGGAGGAGGAGGGAGGGAGGGAAGAAGAGAGAGAGCTCAAACCCAAGGGCACATCTGTATTCTACAAATCTTAGTCCAGTTGATTGGGTAACTTTATAAAAATCAAGTCATGGACCTCTTTAATGGCATATTTTATTGTGGATAATAAAAATCAAGAGTGTTGTTCTGTTATATTTTTTTCTCCAAATGATCTGCATCTGCCATTCAGTAGACACAGCTCCTCTTAGCCATTATATCTGTTCCAGTGAGTTCAGATAAATCATCACAACAAGCAGTCATTGTGCTAGGAGACATTAATGCTATTGTTTCTCATTTCCATCACGGGGTTAAAAACTGTTCTGTCTTCATTTCTAATAGATAAAAATTGAAATACAATTGAAACATAATAGTCCTAAGTGGCTATGCCAATGGTAAATATGCAGCCTTAACAATTACACTAAAGTAAATAATGGGAGAATTTAAAGGGCCCATCTCCCTTCTTCTTGTCCCCAAACATAAAAGAGTCATATCCCTTTATATAACATTTACTAAAAATTCAGGCAAGAGTACAAAAAATTTAGGCTGAATATCAGACTCTGTTAACAATTTTCAAACTTCACTTTTTAAGACTCTTTTCAACAAGTGTGATCTTTGTTTCCACTTCACCTCAAGAACTGTCTTCTACCCCTGAGAGAAAAAGGAGGCCCACAGAGATAATGGAACTTCTTATCAGTGTGCAAAAGCAGCCTTTTCCAAGTATAACTATGACAAGCACTGTAGCCATTTGAAAGGGTAATATTAGCTAATCCTATACTTAGATCCTTTTTTTAAAAAAAAAGATGTATTTATTTTATATATGCAAGTACACTGTCGCTGTCTTCAGACTCATCAGAAAAAGGCATCAGACCCCATTACAGATGGTTGTGAGCCACAACTTGGTTGCTGGGGATTGAACTCCGACCACTGGAAAAGCAGTCAGTGCTCTTAATCTCTGAGCCATCTCCAGCTCCTGGTTAGGTCTATGCTATCTGAGTCTTGAGTTAAGTAGGCAGGTAATAGCAATGCTCTGTGATTAACATGAAGCTTGCACCTGTCTCACTAGGGTAGACCTTACATCATTAGCAGGTTGGGATGTAGAATAATATAACTGCCCAAAAAGGAAGTTTTATGGGACTGCTTCCTTTGATTAACTCTAGACTTAGGAAATGTGTGACGATTTTTTCCATAAAAATTCTCACCTGAGATTCAGATAGACATCTATGCTTCCATACACACCCATGACGGAGCACTGACATAACATCCCTTTGATTGGGTATGTTAATACATGTGTGAGCATCTAAGCATGAATCTGGCCATGAAGATTCATATACATAGATGCTGCTATACATCAGAGTGTATAGATTTCGATCAAGAACCCTAGAATATGTTGCAAATATAAATCAAGTTCTTTAGAGAGCATCAAAGAATGTGCATTGGCTCGATCATCTGAGTTCTCTACATTTTTGCCTTATTTTGTGAAAAAATCTGAATGATCAGTGCAGGTCAAGTGGTATAGGCTGCAGTTCTGTACTAGCAAAGTCCAACAAAGAATTTATGTAGCCAGGCAAGCTACAGATGACCCAAAGTGAGGTTGTTAAAGTAAAATATGGAGTTTTATTTGCATAGTTGTCTCAAAATTTCATTTATTTGCAATAATAAATAGCAAGCTTTAGACAAGGTTAAAATATTCCCTTTCAAGTGTTAATTAATATTTCAGGGTTGTGTTAATAAGCAAATTTGTAGGTAGGGCACAAATTAATCAACAAATATTGAGGTATTCTATGTCTTTACTTAGATCATTCCTTCTTCAATTCAGACCTCCAGTTTTTTTTGAGAAGAGTGGCATCACAATGTTAATGATTAAGAAATATTAATATGATGAAGTTATCCAGGATAAATTGGGAGAGTGAAGATAACAGATTCAATTACGGTATCTAAAATTGACTTTCAATTCTACCCAGAAGAAATTCCAGCAGCTGCAGTTGCTAACCAAAAAATAAGATTCATTAGTCTGTAGTTAAAATTGGCCTTTTATCATACATCCTATTTATCCTATATTATATTGCTAAATAACAAATTCACAAAAAAATGATACAATATAATTAAAAATTAAACATGCAGCTGTGTGTTTGTATAAATTTAGATCCAGAGCCTTATGGTGCATGCAAGTGTTATGTTCGAATGCTAATTGTGCCTACATGTCTCTCTTCAAAGACAAATATAGTATGATTTAAATGAAATGGTATAGATTAACTGGACCTGAGTGTCTATAGACTGTCAATTTTAGCACCTGGCACTCAAGTCATCTGGAATGAAATGATTCTCAAATACTTGCAAACTACCACTCAACATGGAAAGAAAGGGGAGAACAGATACTGATCAGTGAGCTCTACTCCTGTTCTATTGTTCACATTAGCAGTGGAAAATCAAGACGTTCCTGAAGCCAGCCAGATGAATTTTAGCAACAGGAGTAGACAAAGTAATTTACCTAAAACAATTAGGAGAGGTTTGGCAGTGTTTAACAACAGTGTGGACATCTAATTTTCCGATGTGGAAATCACAATGAATACATTTGAATCCTGTTTGAGTTGAGAACAATTCTACAAATAATTTATATAAATCTCAATGAACAAGGAAGACAGTGAAAGATAACCAACAGAATATATATTGTGTACCAGCTACCTGCCCAACACCATCCTAGGTACACCATCAATGGTATATCACTTTTGTGACATCTTCCTATTTTACTGATAATACAATTAGGTTCTAGCATCTCTAAAGGTCTCATCATAGCTATCCATCTGAGAAATTCAAGACAACAGCGCCTGTCTGGGTGTGAGGGTGCATCCCTGTACTTTCAGCACGTCAGAGGTCTAAACAGGGAGGTGGAGAGTTCAAGAGCAGCCTAAACCACATAGCAACACACTACACCAGAAGGGAAAAAACAGAACACACCTGAACTTGCACTTAAACTTCTGCTTAAAGCCTTCATGAGGGAGTGGGGGAAAGATCCACCCTACTGCGTGAAGTACCTAAAAACACAGAAAAACAGGAAAATAAAATTTTTAAGACATATGAAGAAAGATTACAAAAGCCATAAGCATTGACCAATGAAGAACAATGATCCAAGGAAAGCAAGAAACAAATGATTGAACACTATCATCCTCCCTTCCTTGAGAGAGAGTCTAGATTCCAGTCCAGAGAGCAGTCCAGAGGGAGCTGTGTAGATTTTCCTAAGTCAAGCTGAGCTGAGAGAATGAGAGCACAGAAGTACTCTGAATTTGCAGAACAGGGTCTTAAAAAATAAAGTTGTATCTAGAGAATTCAGAAATTGTGCAGATAATTCCTTCCAAGATTCAAGCGGAATAGAGGAGCACAGGAAGGAAACTCAAAAAGTGCTAAAAAGGAAGCAGGATTGAGACCCACTTAAGGGTAAGGAGGTTACCTCACAAGGCTTGGGATTCCAGGGCATTCAAGTATGCTAGAATAGAGAATGATTAACCATGGAGTCTGCGCTCCTTCATTCTCATTCAGGAAATGGCTAAAGCAAGGCATGAAATGACCAAAATACTTTCCAGGAACTTAGCTGAAACCTTAAAACACTCAGGAATATTTGTAAAAACAGAAAACTACCCAGAAACCAACAATGCAAGATTTGCTGTCTGTAGTGTTCTCAAACCATTGGCAGGAGGAAGATAACAAAAACTGCAATGTGAAGAGATGGCAGAGGTGGACCAGAAAGTAAAGGTGCCTGCTGCCAGGGCCCTGAGTGCCAATGTCCTGAATGCCATCGCTCGGGAACCCACATGGCAGTAGGAGAGAATCATCTTCCAGATCTCATTGATCTCAACATGTGCACCATGGCACCCACGCAGTCATATGCACATACATACATCCAAAAAATGTATTCCTTCATATACTCAGAGTAAATGAATATATACACACAAAATTAAGAAAAATGAAACAAGAAGAATACTCAGACAAGACTGATCCGCAGCCAGACCTGGTAGCATAGATCTGTTGTCTCATCTCTTCCCCAGGCTGAGGCAGGATCACATTTCAAGGCCAGCCTGGTTAACTTAATAATACCCTGTCTTAAAAAACAAAACAAACAAACAAACAAAAGGTTAAAAGCAGTCTGGGATGTAGCTCTGTAGCAGAGGGCATGAAGACCTGCCTTCCATCCTCGGCACAAAACAAAATCAGAGTTAAAGAAAAAATAGATAGAAAATAAGTTCTTTTAGATTCCTGAGGTGAATATAAAGATATTGTATTATATCTCTATAATCTATATCTTTATAGATATATGATCTATATCTTTTAAGGACTTGAGTTGAATATGTATATTATATAATAATATACAATACGTAATATACAATATATGATGTACAATATATAATATGTAGTGTGTACTGTGTAATATATGCTATATAATATATGCTACATAATATATAATATAACATATATAATATATAATAGAGATGCAATCTATGCTGACTTAGAAGAAAATTATACTTGTTGGAATTAATGTTTGTTGAAATACTGCAAGAGGAAGAATTAGTATCATTCCTGTAAGCAGGAGAGGTAACCTGGGAAGATGGTTCCCTACTCTCTTGACTCAAGAAACCCCACAAAATCATGCAAATCAAGAGGTTCAAACTTTCACATTCACTTTAAGAGCACCTGGGAAACTCCCCAGGCCATCAAGGGTATGCATACCTGCAAAACTACTAAGTTTCTGAAGGATGTCATAGGCAAATGAAAAGAAAATATCATCCTGAGTGAGGTAACCTGGTCACAAAAGAACACACATGGTATGCACTCACTGATTAAATATTAGCCCAAAATCTCAGATTACCCAAGATCCAATTCACAGACCACATGAAGCTTAAGAAGAAGGAAGACCAAAGTGTGGATGCATCAGCCCGTTTTAGAAGGGGGAACAGAATACTCACAGGAGAAAAATGGAGACAAAATATGGAGCAGAGACTGAAGGAAAGGAGATCCAGAGACTGCCCCATGTGGAGATCCATCCTACATACAGTTACGAAACCCAGACAATATTGTGGATGCCAAGAAGTGCATGCTGATGGGAGCCTGATATAGCTGAATCCTGAGAGGCTCTGCCAGAGTCTGACAAATACAGAGGTGGATGATCACAGCCAACCATTGGACTGAGAATGGGGGTCTCTGATGGAGGAGTTAGAGAAAGAACTGAAGGAGTTGAAGGGGTTTGCAACCCCATAGGAAGAACAACAATATCAACCAACCAAGCAACCCAGAGCTCCCAGAGCGACAGACAGCTCCACCTGCATATGTAGCAGAGACCTTGCTAGGCATCAATGGGAGGAGAGTCCCTTGGTCCTGTGAAGGCTTGGTGCCCACTGTAGTGGAATGCCAGTGCAGAGAGGCAGGAGGGAGGGAGAGCACCCTCACAGAAGCAGGGCGAAGGGGATGGGATAGGGGGTTTCCAGACGGGATACGGGAAAGACTATAATTTTTGACATGTAAATTTTAAAAAATCCAATAAAAGAAAAAAGTTTAAAAAAGAAAGAAGGAAGGAAGGAAGGAAGGAAGAAAGAAAGAAAGAAAGAAAGAAAGAAAGAAAGAAAGAAAGAAAGAAAGAAAGACAGACAGACCCTGGACTTCAACTGCATACGTAGCAATGAATAGCCTAGTAAGAGCACCAGTGGAAGGGAAAGCCCTTGGTCCTGCCAAGACTGAACCTCCAGTGAACGTGATTGTTGGTGGGAGGGCGGTAATGGGGGGAGGATGGGGAGGGGAACACCCATATAGAAGGGGAGAGGGAGGGGTTAAGGGGATGTTGGCCCAGAAACCGAAGGGGAAACAATCTAAAATGTAAATAAGAAATACTCAAGTTAATAAAGAAAAAAAGAAAGAAAGAAAGAAAGAAAGAAAGAAAGCAAGAAAGAGAGAGAGAGAGAGAGAAAAAGAATTAGTAAAATCAGAGACACCAAGATAGAAACTATCAAAATGAATTACAGAGTACGAGGAGAATCAAAGTTGGAGAAATGAGGGAAGAAGTTGATAAACCAGGAGGAAGGGAAGGTTAAAAATCAAAATCATTATCATATAATCCTCACCAAAATCCCAAGAAGCTCTTTACAGAGGTGAGGGAGTTACAATCCTTAAAATTCACAGAGTATATGAGTTTGTTCAGGTATACAGAAGTCAATTAAATCATCACCAGCAGATACTCCCTCTTTGTAAGAACTATTGGCAGTTGCTGGGTCCTATCCCAATCCCACACATGCACATATCATGTTACATATTTAAAGAGAGAGAGGAGCGAGGGAAGGAGGAAGTCATTCAGGAAGTAGAAACAGAAGAGGTGGTTTCTCCATCAATAACTATATTGCTTTTGAGTGTTAAAAGTTAATATCAGGTCAGATCTATAATTTTTGAAGAAGGAAAATATATGTTATAAATAGCAGATTGCTAGATGGGAGCTGATCATATGTTCTTAACCAGCATGTAAAGTGTCCTTAGTGATGAAGGAAGTCTTCAAGTGTTTCATTTTGGTTTTGTTTTGAGATGGGTTCTAAATATGTAGAGAAGTCTGGTCTCAAAGTTACAGAGATCTATGTAAGTCACAGCAACCCAGTTTTATTTCCTTCTTCATTTTTAAAAAATATACAAGTTTCGTTGCACCCAAATCACATGAGGGAGAGAGCTGGACCCTCAGAAGTGCAGACACTCCTGAGAACTCATAGGAGACAACAAATTTCGGCCCACATTCTTTTTTTTTTTTTTTTTTTCTTTCTTTCAGAGCTGGGGACCGAACCCAGGGCCTTGTGCTTGCTAGGCAAGAGCTCTACCACTGAGCTAAATCCCCAACCCCCTCACATTCTTGACCCAAGAGGAAATCTCCTACTGCCATTTGTGCCCCCTGGTCACAGGGACCCAGGAGCAGTCAGGAGCAGGACCCTTTGGGTTTCTGCCTGCACTGAGAGCTGAAAGCCAGTCGCCAGGGGCGCCTACACACCTGAGAGCAGAGGTGAGACCAACTTTTCTGCTCCAAGTGACGTGCCTGGTGGACTCAGGACACACAAAGGCAGAAGTTCTCTAGGACAGGACACTTCCGGTTTCTGGCTGTGCCCAGAACTGAAATGAACCAGTCACAAACTCCCTGTACCCAAATTCCATGAGGAAGAGAACTGAACAACTAGAAGTGTGGACAATCCTGAGACGTCAGGACAGACCGCGCCTTCTGTCCACATCTACCCACACCCCTGGCCCAAGAGGAAACTGCATAGTGCCTCTGGATACAGGAATAGAGGAGCAGTCAGCAGCAGGAACCTGCTGGTTTCTGCCTGTGCCCGGTACTGAAATGAACTGGTCCCACAGCTCCCTGCATCCAAATCCCGTGGGGGAGAGGGCTGGACGCACAGAAGTGCTGACATTCCTGAGAATTCAGAGGAGACAACTACTCTCTGCCCACATTCCTGACCCAAGAGGAAATCACCTAGTGCCATCTGTGCCCCCTGGGCACAGGGAACTGGGAAGAGTCAGGGGCAGGACCTTTCAGGTTTCTGCCTACACTGAGAGTTAAAAGTCAGTCACCAGGAGCGCCTACACACCTGAGAGCAGAGTTCTCTGTTCCCAGATCCAGCTGAAAGGAAGCAGGTCTGCTGTGCAGGAGTGCTGACACACAGGCCTACAGGACGGTCAAGCCACTATCAGAGACAGCAAGACAAGCTAACACCAGAGGCGGCCTGGCGGTGAGAGGCAAGTGCAGGAACCTAAGCAACAGAACCCAAGACCACTTGGCATCATCAGAGTCTAGTTCTCCCACCAAAGCAAATACTGGTATATCTTATTGGTACGCCCATTGAGTCAAGTGGTCGCTTCTAATAACTTCTTGAATAACATATGTTCAGGTAGTCAATGACATCACTCTTTCCAAAATAAATCCCTGACTTCACCGGGTTGCCAAAAGAAAACATATTAAAAATGTGGGGTGTGGAAGCATGGCCATGTCATGCTCGAGGATTCGGGCCTTCTCATTTGAGATGAACGACAGAAAGGACCTTATAAATCTCTTCTTTTGTCAATGTGTCTGTGGCTGCAAATAATACATAGCAGCCTCATCATGGCTTAAAGTTGTATTACGAATTTTTGAGATTCATTGAATCATATCCCTGAAAGCCACTATCTTCCTTAAGCCTCACATGGGAGTGCTGGTGAAACAGTGAACAGTAAAAGCCTGGAAAAATAGCTCAGCAGTTAAAAGCACGGGCTGCTCTTTCAGTGGACCCAGGTTTGATTCCCATCCCCTATGTGGTGGCTCACAACTGTCTATAGATCCAGTTGTAGTGCATCCAACACCCTCTCCTGGGCACAGAGGCACCAGGGATGCTTGTGATACACAGACATCCATGCAGGGGAAAGACCCGTACACATCTAGTAAGATATTCTTTAAAAATAAGAAAAGTATACTGAAGAAACCTAGCAGCCAACTGACCCACTCATAATGTGCCTATGAACCGAACTGGAAATTTATTTTCATGAATATCACACCAGCAGATCACCATAGCTCCACAAATCCTTAGTACTAAAGGTCCAACAAGTTCGAAATGGTTACAACGAGCACCCGAAACATTCTTAGAATCATACTGATGATGAACAACCCAACCATCTAACTTCAAAGCAAGAAGACTGGATATCGCAACCAGTTTGTTCCCTACAAAGACTAACCAGAGACTGCGTGATGTCTCAGTGGTTAAAACCTCTTGCTGCCAAGCCTTATCTCCAGAGTTTGGTCCCTGGAACTCACATGGTAGAGACAGAGAATGCCCAGCTTCAGATCTAATTTGTAATTATTTCAAATCATATACACGGAGCAGCTGATGAGTCGTCTCTTCCTAGTCTGTCCTGTTTGGAAAGAAGAAAAACTGGGACAGTAGATAATCCTTCCTGAAGAAAACTACAGTCAAGGAAGGAGCAGAGACAAGGCTCACAATGAACATAAAAGAAGAAATCCAGGGCTGGAATGATGGCATAGCAGTTAGGAGGGCTTGCTTGGTAGTCGTGAAGACAGGAGTTTGAATCCCAAGTGTATAATGAACCAGGAATCCCAGACACACTTATGGTCCCATTTTCAGGACAGACAAGGACAGGAAGATTGCTGGAGATTACTGCACTTGCCAAATTCTCGCCTACCTGGCTGGGAAAACAAATACCCTCGGTTTGTGGAGAGACCATGCCTGAAAGGAATAGACTGAGGGGGATAAAGGAGATCATCCAGTGCCCTCTTTTAGTTTTCACACATGGACAAAGGTGAATGGCCACACACACACACACACACACACACACACACACACACACACACACACACAAACACACACACACACACTACATAGATACTCACAGAGACACATACAGACATATAAATATATATTTAAAAAAATCACACGGAAGACTTACTCCTAACATCGCAGAATTCTTTAGTATTTGTTTATTTGTTCATTTATTATATTTTTAATCTCTTTTTGCAGTCCAGTCATTATCCCCCTCCTGGTTGACCCTCCAACAGTTCCTCCTCCTATTCCTTTTCCCCGCCCAAGAGGATGTCCTCACCCCCAACACCACCAGACCTCCCACTCCCTGGGGCCTCAAGTCTCTCCAGAGTTAAGTATGTCTTTCTTCACTGAGTCAAGACCTGGCAGTCTTTCGCTGTATGTGTGTCAGGAGCCTCATATCAGCTGGTGTCTGCTGCCTGGTTGGTGACTCAGTGTCTGAGAGATCTCAGGGGTCCAGGTGAGTTGAAACCTCTGGTCTTCCAGGAGGGTTTCCCTCCTCCTCAGCTTCTTCCAGCCTTTCCCTAATTCAACTAAGGGGTCCATTGGTGGGTATCTACATCTGTCTCAGTCAGCTGCTTGATGGGTCTATCACAGGACAGCCATGCTAGACTCCTGTCTGTAAGTACATTGTAGCATCAGTAATAGTTTCAGGCCTTGGAGCCTTCCCTTGAGATGGATCCCAAGTTGGGCCTGTCACTGGACCTCCTTTCCCTCAATCTCTTAACCAGTTTTTTCCCTGCAGTTCTTTTAGATAGGAACAATTATAGATCAGAGTTTTTGTCTATGGGATGGTAACCCCATCCCTCACTTGATCTAACTGTCTTTTTACTCTACAGGTTCCCTCTCCCCACTCTAGAGCTCTAAGGTCTGTCCCTTTGACTCCTGAGAGACTCTCACCTCCCAGGTCTCTGGTACATTCTAGAATGTACCAGAATGTGCCATCTCCCCCTCCCCCAAGGTTGTATATTTCTATTCATTCTGTGGGTTATTTTTATGTTTCTTTTATGTGCACATACATGTTTGTCTCTATATGAATATGTGGGATTTCCCTTTTTTCAACCCCATAGAAGATTGTAAGTTTAAGAAAGTACATCACGTATATACACATCCATAAATTGATATAGCCACACCCTCTTTCGGAAGTCAAAACTAAATTAACCATTCAAAACAAGAGTCAAACAAAATCATGTGGAGAGGGTTTTGTTCAATGCCTCATTCCACTGTGCTCTGGGGGTGAAGGTGGAGATTAGTGGTCCCTCGAGATCACTCATCTTTGTGTTAATATCCCCAGCTGAATGACAATCCAGAGGGCGGTGCTTACTAAGTATTCCACTTCAGATTCCAGCACTGAGGTCGCTACGTAAAGCATGAGTGGCTGCTGTTGCCCTAGGCTTACTATTCCTAATTGTATTGTTTCATGGCTCTGCTTGGTTCGGTAAGCTGATGCATTAATTGTGTAGCAGCATAGAAACTAAAATATCAAAAGATGTTTGCTTAAGCACCCCTTCTTGACTGTTTTCTCTGAATATCTCCCAGGCTTTAGTAGTAAGAGGAAATAAGTAGCAAGCGGTGCCTACACCTAGCAAGGAGTGGGAAACCTATTCCTGGTTTCATTTATCTTGCTTTCATTTCTGCAGAGCAAATGCTGGGGTGTTAGCATCGGGGGGGGGGCTTGTGGCCCTTATTGGTTTCACTTTATAACACCAGACTTACTCGAGAGCAGTATTCACAAGTTTCAGAACAATTAAATCATCTAGTCGCTGAGATGGAACCCCGTTATTTTGAGGGTAAAACAAACTTTAAAAGAAAGCAGCTTCATAAAAGTGCTTGATAATAGAGCCACTGCCTGGCTGTCCTGTTTTTAACCATACTCTCTTATCCCTACACTCAAACTAAACCCCGAAGAAATATATACTCATTATAGAACAGGAATTCCTGGTTCCCCGGGGCCTTCTGTGACCACAGTATATCAGCACATACTATTTGTATTAGTTATGGTAGACTAGCTGATGCAACTTCGGTACTTCACAGTTTAAGATTTCCTTCTCAACCCTGTCACAGTCTTGTTGAAATCATCAACGGCACTTTGCTCCTCTCAGGTATCAGGGATCCCAAACCTCTTCTGCCCAACTGCTCCAATAGCCTCTTAGGCAGCTTCTCTCCACAAAAGACCAAAGTCTTAAAGGCCACAGGCATTCTGCATGCATGAGGAATCAACCATTTTTTTCCTTTGTATCTAGAGTAATGTAATGGTAGCTAACTAGTAGCCTTACAAAAATGATTTTGAAAACAATGGCTAAAATCAGTAGTGTAGGGCTTCTTCATTCTATGAATACATTGAGAGATGCTGCCCCAAACATACCAACATTAGTATTGACTGAGCGATAAAGACACCTGAGCTAAGAACAAAAGCCACTGATCTAGGTGATGTTTTTAGTTAGGTAATCTTCATGTGTCCTGCACACAAAATGAGTAAAAGGAAATAAAACCAGATGTATAAAACACATGACAGCTATTTCTGCAGGTTAAAGTTGGAAATGGCCTGAATCACTCTCTCTGCAGTCCACTGTCCAGAACCCAGTTCATGGCCTTATAGAGCAGAATTCCATACTCAGACATTCTTTCACTTGAAGAGATGGTTCTTTTCCTTTTTCTCATTCCTCACTGTTGGTTCATTGGGTTAAGACTGTTGATCTCTTTAAAAAAAAAAAAAAAGAAAGAGCTCCAGAAAGTTCTTCCCTATATCCTACACAGTTGTATGGGTATCAGCACCCTTACCTTGTATGAGGTTCTATGTCGTTCCCAATTCTGTGCATCCTGGTATCTGTTCATCTCAAGGTGCATAGTAGGCCATGTTTTGAGGACAGTTGAAAAATTGCCAAAACTTATTTTACATGTGTTCATCAAAGCAAAAGTCTTCATGTTATCACTACATCTCATATTTAAGAAACTTAAAAGCTTAACATATTGGAAGACTCATTCAAAGTGTTAAAAAAAAAAAAAAAAAAAAAAAACAAGATGTGACCTTAATGACTTTATGCCTGACTACATAACTTACTCTTCAACTTTTACTATGACTTTCATCCCCCTTTCAACTCCTAAATAAAAAGAGGATGCTAGATTGTTTTAAACCTCAGAGTGTTCTTCTTGACAAAACACCATGCCGATATGCCACCAACATTAAGTCCCAGGTATACTGAAGATTCTTGTTACCTTCTGTAATGATTCAGGTTCAGTGCTTAGAATTGTAGCTACTCTGGATTTACAAAACCATTTAATATTTTTAAGAGAACATAGGTTTGTGATTTACATGAGTATCAGCCCCTACCTCTCTCCTTCTATATGGGTGTTACTCTCCCCATCCTCCCCCCATTACCGCCCTCCCCCAAACAATCCCATTCACTGGGGGTTCAGCCTTGGCAGGAGGAAGGGCTTCCCCTACCACTGGTGCCCTTACTAGGCTATTCATTGCTACCTATGCGGTTGGAGCCCAGGGTCAGTTCATGTATAGTCTTTGGGTAGTGGCTTAGTCCCTGGAAGATCTGGTTGGTTGGCATTGTTATTCATATGCGGTCTCAAGCCCCTTCAAGCTCTTCCAGTCCTTTCTCTGATTCCTTCAACGGGTGTCCTGTTCTGAGTTCAGGCATTTGCCTATGTATTTGCCATATTCTGGCTGTGTCTCTCAGGAGAGATCTACATCTGGCTCCTGTTGGCCTGCACTTCTTTGCTTCGTCCATCTTAGGTAGTTTGGTGGCTGTATATAT
Source organism: Rattus rattus (assembly GCF_011064425.1). NCBI lineage: Eukaryota > Metazoa > Chordata > Mammalia > Rodentia > Muridae > Rattus > Rattus rattus. Next base: position 96,866,859 of record NC_046157.1, on the reverse strand, counting down.
ATGGGGCACATGTGGGACAGGCTCTGAATGGGTGATCCTTCAGCCTGCATTCTAAACTTTGCCTCCCTATTCCCTGCCAAGGGTATTCTTGTTCCCCTTTTAAAGAAGAAGTGGAACATCCGCATTTTGGTCATCCTTCTTAAATTTCATGTGTTCTGTGCAGCTAGGGTAATTGGAGCATTTGGGCTAATAGCCACTTGTCAATGAGTGCATACCATGTGTGTTTTTCTGTGATTGGGTTACCTCACTCAGGATGATATTTTCCAGTTCCATCAATTTGCCTAAGAATTTCATAAAGTCATTGTTTTTGATAGCTGAGTAATATTCCATTGTGTAGATGTACCACATTTTCTGTATCCATCCCTCTGTTTAAGGGCATCTGGGTTGTTTCCAGCTTCTGGCTATTATAAATAAGGCTGCTATGAACATAGTGAAGCATGTGACTTTGTTATATGTTGGATCATCTTTTGGGTATATGCCCAAGAGAGGTATAACTGGGTCCTCAGGTAGTTCAATGTCCAATTTTCTGAGGAACCTCCAGACTAATTTCCAGAATGGTTGTACCAGTCTGCAATCCCACCAACAATGGAGGAGTGTTCCTCTTTCTCCACATGCTCACCAGTATCTGCTGTCGCCAGAGTTTTTGGTCTTAGCCATTCTGACTGGTATGAGTGGAATCTCAGGGTTGTTTTGATTTGCATTTCCCTTATGACCAAAGATGTTGAACATTTCTTTAGGTGCTTCTCAGTCATTCGATATTCCTCGGGTGTGAATTCTTTATTTAGCTTAGACACCCATTTTTAACAGGGATATTTGTCGCCCTGCAGTCTAACTTCGTGAGTTCTTTGTGTATTTTGTATATAAGCCCTCTATCAGTTGTAAGATTGCTAAGATCTTTTCCCAATCTGTTGGTTGCCCTTTTATTCTAACAACAGTGTCCTTTGCCTTACTGAAGCCTTGTAGTTTTATGAGATCCAATTTGTCGACTCTTGATCTTAGAGCATAAGCCATTGGTGTTTTGTTCAGGAAATTTTCCCCAGTGCCCATGTGTTCGAGATGCTTCCCCATTTTTTCTTCTATTAGTTTGAAGGTATCTGGTTTGATGTGGAGGTCCTTGATCCACTTGTACTTAAGCTTTGTACAGGGTGATAAGAATGGGTTGATCTGCATTCTTCAACATGCTGACCTCCAGTTGAACCAGCAAGATTTGCTGAAAATGCTATCTTTTTTTCCATTGGATGGTTTTGGCTCCTTTGTCAAAAATCAAGTGACCATAGGTGTGTGGGTTCATTTCTGGGACTTCAATCCTATTCCACTGGTCTATCTTCCTGTCTCTGTACCAATACCATACAGTTTTTATCACTATTGTTCTGTAATACTGCTTGAGTTCAAGGGTAGTGATTCCCCGAAGGCCTTTTATTGTTGAGGATAGTTTTAGCTATTCTGGGGTTTTTTTTTATTCCAGATGAATTTTCAAAATTTTCTGTCTAACTCTATGAAGAATTGGATTGGAATTTTGATGGGGATTGCATTGAATCTCTAGATCGCTTTTGGTAAAATGGTCATTTTTACTATATTAATCCTGCCAATCCATGAACATGGGAGATCTTTCCATCTACTGAGATCTTCTTCAATTTCTTTCTTCAGAGGCTTGAAGTTCTTATAATATAGATCTTTCACTTGCTTGGTTAAAGTGACACCGAAGTATTTTATATTATTTGGGACTATTCTGAAGGGTGTTGTTTCCCTAATTTCTTTCTCAGCTTGTTTCTCTTTTGTGTAGAGGAAGGCTACTTATTTATTTGAGTTAATTTTATACCCAGTGTCTTTGCTGAAGGTGTTTATTAGGTTTAGTAGTTCTCTGCTGGAACTTTTGGGATCACTTAAATATACTATCATATCATCTGCAAATAGTGTTATTTTGAATTCTTCCTTTCCAATCTGTATCCCTTTGATCTCCCTTTGTTGTCTGATTGCTTTGGCTAGGAATTCGAGAACTATGTTGAATAATAGGAAGAGAGTGGTCAGCCTTGTCTAGTCCCTGATTTGGGTGGGATTGCTTTAAGTTTCTCTCCATTTAGTTTAATGTTAGCTACTGGTTTGCTGTATATGGCTTTTACTATGTTTAGGTATGGGCCTTGAATTCCTGTTCTTTCCAGGACTTTTATCATGAAGGGGTGTTGAATTTTGTCAAATACTTTCTCAGCATCTAATGAAATGATCATGTGTTTTGTATCTTTCAGTTTGTTTATATAGTGGATTACGTTGATGGTTTTCCATATATTAAACCATTCCTGCATACCTGGGATGAAACCTACTTGATCATGATTGATGATTGTTTTGATGTGTTCTTGGATTCAGTTTGCAAGAATTTTATTGAGTATTTTTGTGTCAATATTCATAAGGGAAATTGGTCTGAAGTTTTCTTTCTTTGTTGGGTCTTTGTGTGGTTTAGGTATAAGAGTAATTGTGGCTTCACAGAAGGAATTCAGTAGCGCCCCATCTGTTTCAATTTTGTGGAATAGTTTGGATAGTATTGGTATGGGGTCTTCTATGAAGGTCTGATAGAATTCTCCACTGAACCCATCTGGATCTGGGCTCTTTTTGGTTAGGAGACTTTTAATGACTGCTTCTATTTCTTTAAGAGTTACAGGGTTGTTTAAATGGTTTATCTGTTCCTGATTTACCTTTGGTACCTGGTATCTGTCTAGGAAATTGTCCATTTCCTCCAGAGTTTCAAACTTTGTTGAATATAGGCTTTTGTAGTAGGATCTGATGATTTTTTGAATTTCCTCTGATTCTGTTGTTATGTCTCCCTTTTCATTTCTGATTTTGTTAATTTGGACACACTCTCTGTGTCCTCTGGTTAGTCTGGCTAAGGGTTTATCTATCTTGTTTATTTTCTCAAAGAACCAACTTTTGGTTCTGTTGATTCTTTCTATGGTTCTTTTTGTTTCTACTTGGTTGATTTCAGCTCTGAGTTTGATTATTTCCTGCCTTCTACTCCTCCTGGGTGTGTTTGCTTCTTTTTGTTCTAGAGCTTTTAGGTGTGCTGTCAAGCTGCTGACATATGTTCTCTCCTATTTCTTTCTGCAGTCACTGAGAGCTATGAGTTTTCCTCTTAGCACAGATTTCATTGTGTAACATAAGTTGGGGTATGCTGTACCTTCATTTTCATTAAATTCTAAGAAGTCTTTAAATCTTTCCTTATTTCTTCCTTGACCAGGTTATCATTGAGTAGAGCATTGTTCAATTTCGGGCGTTGTTCTCTTATTGTTATTGAAGACCAGCTTTCTGTATCTGTTCCACCACACTTTTTAATAATGATTCTTCCATCCTGTCCCTTTCTCACACTGCCAAGTACCATTGACTACTATTGTGAGATAGATAAAAGCGCATGATAAATAATAACCCCTATCATCATCTCTATGCCACTAATGTTTCTCCTGCTTCTGAGTCTATACAGAGTTCAATGAGTTTCAGTTTTGATGGAAAGTTTGCTGTTAACACAAACCATTGGAAATCTGAAGCTAATGCAGAGAAAGAGATCTTGGAAGGAGCAGGAATAAAAATAAATAAAAAATTCATTAAAATTTATTACTGTGTCTCTTGACTATTGGCTTTCCCATGACCATTGTTAGTCTTGAGGCTTTAAGTACAAGGGACATAAAGTAATATTTTTCTTGTGAATTAGAGAGTGATGGTGTAAATACTCCACTATCAAACAAAACTCTTTCCATAGTCAAAGTGCCAAGTTTTAAAGTAAACTTTGAATATGGAAAGATAAATGAATTTACTTAGAACATCCTGCTTCTTAATATTGATTACTGAAGTTTTACATAGCCGGAGATGTTTTCTTCTAAGTACTCTGATGATTTAAATAAGGATAAATTAAAATGTTGCCAATTAAATATTCATTAAATACAGACTGACTTAGAATGTCCTGGAAAGGAAAAAAAAGGTTTATGCACAAACTACAAATAATATGTTTAATACCTTAAAATGGACTCCAAATTTTCTGATGCGTTGTTTATCTATGAAATAAAGTCAACTTCAGTAATGCACCACAAAGAAAGTCATGTACATCAGTTGGGTCACACACTGATATTGTTAAACCCAGACCAAGGTCAGTTAGGAATTAATATGAGGCAAACAGTGCGAAAAGTCAGGTGTACCCTATAAACAAGAGGAAAGAAACAAGATGAAGTCAAAGTCTGGAACTAAGCTTATATTTGGTGCAGGGGTCGGGGGTGACTGGTAAAGCAACTTGTGTAAAAAAGATATGAGAATTTAAAATAAAAAAGGAAATATTAAGAACCAACTTAAAGAAGTCCAAAGGTGAACAAGTAAGGAAGTTGCTGCGAGGAGTTAATAAGTAACTACTCTAAAACCTCACTCCATTAGGCCATGAACCGGGTATTACAGTCCACACCAGGGAATCCTGGACCACTTCAAAGCCCTGTTTGTGGCATGGGACATCAGCAAATTTAGATTCCTGAATGACAGTGGGGGTAATTTTGGCTTCACATTCACGGAATAAAAGGTACACCCTTTTATTGAAAACAGTCAAAGTTGACTGTTTGAAAGATAGCTTGTTTCATTTAACTCTTTTTTTAAAGGAGACATCTAAAAGCTTTATTGTTGTTGTAATTGTGTGTACATGAAGGTGAGGTGAATGCAGACATCAAAAGACAACTTGTAAGACTCAGTTTTCTGCTTCTATCATGTGGGGCCTGGCGATTGAAGCCAAGTCATTAAGCTTAGTGGTAAGCATCTTTACCCACTTAGCCTTCTCCTTGGGCTTCACCTCATTCTTGAACTAGACAGTTTATTAATGGTGAGCAGTTTTCTCATCTTCTTGTACTATATTTTATTCTAGTACAAATATTAGAACATTGAAAATATGTCTCCAGATATTGCCATAGCTAACACAGCACATTAAACTCACTAAGTATGTTCAATAAGTTAGATGCAGACTGGAAAGAAGTAAAGAGAGAATACATTCCTGGAACTTTCAGGTTTCCTTCTAAAATGTAATGGTTCAGAGCAGACAAAGATGGTGCTTATAACGTTGTAGGTGGGATAAGGAATTGGTGTCATAGCATCTGGGCCCAGTTTCCCAATTCCCAGGCAATGAGTGATGCCCCAGTGGCAATAAGGAGAGGTGACATCAAAAAGCTCCTGATTCCAATGAATGACAGACACATGCCCCAATGGGTGTTTTCTACCCTTCACTTTCTTAAAGGAATAGAGACAGAAATCCACCCTACAGACCAACTGAAGAGGTTTCTCAGAAACATCCCTAGAGACATGACCAGTAGTGCTATGCCATCATTCCCCACCTTCCAATATTTTCACAAAGACATAATTATCCTGAATTCAATATTACAATGTTGAAAATATCCTATGTTCCTCTCTTTGTTTAAAGACCTGAGCCTTGGTTGATATAACTCTGTGTAGTTGTACTAATGTCCCTCATCTACACATAAAACAGAGGCACCAAAAAATTGAATAAAACTTAAATGGTAGAGAAACAAGAGCTGCAGACTAAGAGGGTGTATTTTCAAATATATATTTGATAGAAGAGGTTCATCTGAAATATACAAAATCTGTTAAGACTTAAGAATGGGGAAACAAATAACCCCGTCTGAAAACGGGCAGAATTCTACAGAAGGTGTTTCATCAAAGAAGACAGCCATTGCCACTACATACAGCCACTGAAGTAACCTGCACTAGACCTGCACAAGACTGGACCTGTCAACTGCCAGCCATGAATGTGGGAGAGATCATGGTGTCCAACTCCTCACTGCTGAACTGTTGGCTACTGATGGATTCTATGGGAGGGGAGCCATTACCTCCATGTGTGTACTCACTGGTGAGCCTACCATGTAACATACCCATGGTCATGCAGGCAGCCCTCATTAAACTCAAAGGGTCATAAAACAAAATGACCTGAGCATGGGAAAGAAACCTGTAGGGTGAGACTGGGTGAGATACGAGATGGTGGTAAGGAGTTATCAGAATGCAATGTGTGTGTGTGTGTGTGTGTGTGTAAAACTGCCAGTGAACACATTCAATAGTAAAAGTAATGTTCCACATCACCTGTAATCTGAGAGTAAAATTTAAAACAGGGAGATGAGGTTGTGTAGCTGGAAAATGAGCAAAATCCAAAGCACTAGCAACATTGGTGCTGGCAAGGATGTGGCAAAGCAGGTAAACCCCTTCACTATTGGTGGAAATACAGATGGAATATCCACTTTGAGAAGAATTTGTCAGTTCATTACAAAGCTAAGTAGACTCACACTATCTGAACGCAAAGTCACCGTTCTGCAGTGTTAAACATGCATTCACTAGAATACCTGAGAATCGATGATGTAGCACTTTCTTCCTAGCTGTCAAATAATTACTGCCTACTTTTACAAATTGTTTTCAACAGTGTAAAGAATGCGTGCTGGGCCATAAGAAAGTAAACAAAACACATCGAGACTTGAAGCAATGGGCCAGTGAGGTGGCTTAGTGGATAAAGGTACTTGTCACCAAGCTTGCTGACCTGAATTCAATCCCCGGGACTCGCATGGTGAAAGGAGAAAACCGACTACTACAGGTTGTCTTTTGTCTGCTTCATATATGCCATGACACATGCATGACACATATTCCCCACCCCATACACACTCAAATAAATAAATATCTCACTTCTAAAACTCAATACCCAGTTTTCCTAATCAATGGTGTCATGGACTAACAGCATATATAAAGAAATAATACTGATATTTTACAGTCAATTAACTTTTAATAAAAGTTGTGAAGCCAATTCACTGGGGATAGGAGCTGACTTTTTAAACAACTAGTGTTAGAATACGGGATCTACATACAGAAGAAAAACTTTAAAGTTCTTTTTTCATAAAATTACATGAATATTCTTTATGTAAGAACTGAATATTTCAGATCACTATAAGTCCTCTATGGCTGCTGTAGTATTGCTCAAAATGTGGTGCTTTACACCAGCAACAACAGAATTGGGCCCACAGATAAGCCCAATTCTGCAGGTCTTCAAAGGGCTACTATCTTAGTAGTAAAGTCCTTCATAAGTGGAATGTCCTTCATAAGACTTAGAAGCCAACCTGAAACAAAGCAAACTATATCCAAATATCTTAGCCATTTGCTAGAAAAACTTTCAAGTTAAGAAGTAGAACAAATTATATTACCCAACCTATCCCCTTAAAAATACAATGAGGAATGTCAGACAGCCCATCAAAATTGTCCAGGCAAAGATAAAAACTGAAAGAAAAAAAATGAGCTGGAAATCCAATTATTTATTGAATAAAGACTTATATATTAGAGGGCTAGTAGAATTATCAGAGAAGACTTTATACCAACATATTATATTAAAATATATATAATTACATAAGTAATGTATATGTTGTAAAAGGTATAAAAGTAATTAATGTGTGCAATAGAGTAGTACAAAGGGTTTTTAAAGACATGGCTGGCTTTTTTGGGGGGGCTGTTTAATAAAACTTTATTTACAAAAACAGGCAGGGGCCACATGTGGTCCACAGCCTGTGGCTTACTGATTGCTGCTGTACTGTCCACAAGCCTTGGATTCTGAGAGGACAAGAGGTCCTTAGTTGGCTCCGTAGGGGACAACAGGGCCTTGGAGCATTTGGAAAGGGGACCAGAAGTCTCTTTGCTTGGCAATCTGACTCTGGGGGACAAATCAAGTGATGCTGTGGCCAGCCAAGACCATGGTTTCTCCTCAAATGATGCCTTCATCTTGGAGCCACTAAACCTGTCTGCTACACTGGGATTGAACAGCTCTGAGAGTCAGACTCTAGACCTTCCAGAAGGAGTGTCAGGACTCAAGAATTTTGACACTGGTGGTCAGCAGGCTAGTTCTGAGAAACCGTCTAGTGTGGGCAGGGGTGGCCACGTCAGTTCTGGAATGAGTCAGAGGTAGTTCACTCCTGAGCTCCACATTCAGTAGAAGCAGAAACTGAGTCGACTGGTGAAGAGCTTGACTATCTAAATGACCAAAACCTGGCCATTTACAGGTGGGCAATAGTCTAGGGAGAGAGCCCATTTGCCCGAGGCCCCTAAAGGTAGGCCAAGCACTGACCATCAGGAGTTTCCAATGAAGTTGACTGGGGGTTGGACGTCAAACCTGGAATAGGGACCAAATGGGCAGCCTAGCTGTCCCGAGTATATTTTGATGTTCTGGGAGATTGTTTCTTCTCCCTCTAAACATACATCTCAGCTGTGACCAAGCCTGAGACAGAAGTCCTCAGTGTGGTAGGAAGGGAGAGGCTGGTGCCAGCCCCATGTCCGGCTTGATGCCTGTGTTCTCCTGATAGTCTGTGGTTCCCCTCAAGAACTTGGGAGGCAGGAAGGGGCTGACGGATGTAGCCGAGCCTATCTCAGGAGCTCAGGGAGACAGTGACAGAAATAGTCATGGGACTCTCATGAACAGCATTGCATATCTGTGTTTACCCACAATTCTCAGTGCTATTCTGAGTTTCATGCATGAATTGGGTTTGGAAAGGGAGACACACATGGCTTGGGGCAAAGAGGAGCTGTGCCTAGGAACCCCTGTGGCCTAGGACAAGTGCCAGTCCCAGGGTAGAGGAACATTGGTGGGTCTAGCATCCTCATTCACCAGTGCACTACAGCCTGAATGCAAAGAGGCTATCCAAGAATGTTCTGAGAGTCTAGCCCCAGATGCCAGACACCTGGGGCAGAACCTCAGGAAGAGCCTGGCCTGGGTCCCTGGATATGTTAGTTCCACTCAGGCCCTATGTCCCCATGGTCACAGCAGCAGGCAAACCCTGTGTTTTTTCTGCCTCTGCACTTTCTTCGGGCAGGAGAACTTCTACCAGCACTTGCCTAATACAGATACAGATACTCTCAGCCAACCTTTAGACTGAGCCTGGGGACCACAATAGAAGAGCTAGAGGAAGGAATGAAGGAGCTGAAGGGGATTTCAACCCCGTAGGAAGAACAATATCAACTAACCGGACCACCCAGAGCTCCCAGGGACTAAACCACTGTATGCACAGGGTGACCCGTGGTTCCATGTAACAGAAGATGGCTGTATCCGGCATCAGTGAAAGGGTAGACCCTTGGTCCTGTGGAGGTTTGATGCCCCAGAGTATGGGCATACTAGAGCGGTGAGGCAGGAGTGGGTGGGTGGGTGGAGGAGCACCCTCATAGAGGCAAAGGGGAGGGGGAGAGGGAGGATGAGATGTGGGGAGGGGAGGTTGGTAGGAGTAACTGGGAAGGGGGAATAAAATGATTAATAAAGAAGGAAGAGGAGGAGGAGGAGAAGGGAAGGAAGGAAGGGAGGGGAAGGAAGGAAGGAAGGAAGGAAGGAAGGAAGGAAGGAAGGAAGGAAGGAATAACAAGAACAACCACCATAGAAATTAGAAATTAGAAGCTGATATTGAAGCAAGAGCTAAGTACTACAGTTTGACAGGGTTTACTGTGATTGCCAGGCAAATACCTTGCTAACTACTGTAACACTATGACTCTGCCTGAGGCCCTAGCATTTCTAAGAACTATTAGGTGGGGCTTTGGGAAAACACTCTACAGAGAGAGAGAGAGAGAGAGAGAGAGAGAGAGAGAGAGAGGCAGGCAGACAGGCAGACAGACAGAGATCTTCCTCATCGAGTTCTTAGTGTAGAACCTTATTTTCAGTGCTCGATGTGCTATATATATACTTAAGTACTTACATGCTTAAATGAGCTTTTTTTCATCCCCATGTCAAAAACTTGCTCTTTCTATTCTTTTTAAATTTAAATGAAAACAATATATCCAAACTAAGATGATCGTTTTAATTGTGTTTATTTTCTGGCTTAAACATAGTATGTTTTGAAGAAAACTAAAATAAAAGCTTTGCATTCTTATCCCTTGGAGCAATGAGAGAATAAGAATTCTATTTTATAACCAGAATACATCTGCCTGTAAGTGTATAGTATTTAATTCATTATGATAGCCTACAGAATTAATTTTGACAGTTTATGAGGAGTCAAAGACATATCTGACAGTTTTCAAGTTTATAACAGTGTATACAAAATGCTATGAAATCATTAAAACTATTTAATTAAATGTGATGTAAATCACCCTTATGTAATTTACCTAGGACTTTCAGAATGGGAGCCATTATCCTTTCGGAGTGTGGAGATTTACAGGTACACTTTCCATTAACAGTAATAAGTAACCATGTAAATCACCAGCCACTGAGACGACTCCCCCCATCTTTTGGGTAATTGCCTATTTCAGTTAAAAATAATTTGGGGAGAAAAAAATGTAATATGCTTAATGTAATTGTCATAGGTAAAGACGATATTAAGGTGACACAGCGAAAACTAATGGGTGACCTGACACTTCCTTTGGCTTTTATTTCCCCCCTTAATCATAAGCATAGCGATAAGGCAGCAAGCACGAAGGTGGTTGAAAAAGGGTGCTGGTGGAGAGGCAGAAAAGTACGTTACTTGCTAAGTAAGCACAGTGACATCGGTCATTAGATTAACAGAACAGAGTCACAATAAAAACATATTGCCTTCTTCGTAAGGCAAGTGTTTGTCACTCTTGTACCTTAGACTAACAAGGGATTTGCTTAACATTTTAATTGCATTATTTTAAGAAGCCCAATGTCTTCCAAATGTTCTATTACTCTGTGTCTATTTTTTTTAATTTCTGTATGGCTGTTCATACATATGGGCTTCTCAACGTCCCTGGCACTGGTTTTTTATGTGCCTTGAAATATCATGTGCAGATGGTTACGTTTTAGTTTTTCATTCCACACATAGACAAACTTCTATGTGCTTAATGTAGAGCCAGGCTTAGCGTGTCAAGTTGTCTTGTGTGACAAATAGTTGTATATAAATAAATTCACCGGATACACTTTAAAACAAAACATAAGTGTTCAACTTTGCAGAGATGGAATAACAGAAACCCGGGAGTCTTTCCATATTTGGCAGTTCATTTTGTAAAATTTGGGTTTACACGGGCAAATGCCACATAATCCGGGCGCGCAGACTTAGAGTACATGCCTGGATAGTACACATTTGCAAATCAGCCCTAGGAATGTTCTGCTATGGATAGGATGCCTTGTTATTGAGAAATCAAACAGTTCTTTAAATAGAGGCTGGATATGCAGCAGAAGCTAATCTTTGCAGCACAAAACTAATTGTGTGTTTTATTTTCATTTAGCAGATTAAATATAGCTCTCTTCTGCTTTTGTCTCTTACAAATTGACAGTGTCAGAGTATAGGCAGGGGCTCCATTTAATAAAAAGAAAAAAAAAGAAGACTAGTCACAAAAAGAAAAGGAACAATAAAATAAAATAAAACAATTTATAGGCTTCTTCTAATAAAAAATAAAAGGCATTTCTGGGATACTTTTAAGAAGCTACTTCGTGGTTCTCCCAGTAGCTGCTACACAGTCTCTGATTTATTTCTATACGCTGTCTTTATCATAAAATACATACAGAAAAGAACCCATAAAGGAGAGGGTCGGATCGGAGGAGAAGAGAAATGGATGGCGGCCTCTTTGTGACATATTTTCTCCCTCAGCCTTGCATATTTGCATTAAAGTGGTTGTGAATAATACACATTTGACCAGTGCCGTCTGCAGAACTAATGCCTATTAAAGGGATGGGAAGTAGCATATGTTGTGCCTAGGGCAGAGAAAGTCCAATCGCCCCCACTGTGAGAGGCTCCAACTAAAACGCAGGACAGCCTGGGATTTATCCTAAATGGACCCAGCAGGGAGAGAAAGGACACAGTCCCTCGGTCCACATTTAAGCTTCTAAACTCAGACTTCCTTTTTTTTTCCAGAGTCTTGTCTCAAAAGAGAACCCAGAATCTCTACCTATTTCATTTACAAAGAGAATTGGAACGTTTTTTTCCTCTTCTCTCGTTTCTGCCAATCTCAGACATTTTCATCCCTTTCCACTTAAGGAACTCTCTCCTCTGGGTGAGCGATCCCCTTGCATTTCCGACAAACCACTATGTTGTCGGTAGACGCTATGGTTTGGGGGCTTGAGATTTCACTTTTATGTCCTTGGGCTGTGGTGGAAATGTCCAGCTATGTAAACACTTTGCAACCTTCCCCATCCTGTTATGTAATCTGCCTGTGACCTCTAGATTCAAGTTCAGGCTCCAATTAAAATTCCCTCTACTTGTGCTCACTGGAGAGGTGAAAACCAGCAATTATGAGAACTGAAAAATTGGCTGAACTAGGGAAGCAAGCAATGCCATGCTGTCATGTGAGCGGTTAGATTGCCTTGTGCCTCGTTACCTGTAGGATGGAAGGAGGAAAGACAGTAGTATGATATATATGTACATATATCGTATGTACATATATGTAAATATGTATGTGTGTATAAATATGTATGTACATATGTGTGTATATATGCATGTTATCCTTTTAGCACATATTTAACCCAAAGGGTAAGGTAGTAAAAATAAAATACAATTGGAAAACTTGCAAGCTTCTTCACAGCATGCTATAAAATATGGATGCTGGAAAAATAGAGTTAATAATGTTGTGGTGTAGCTCTCTCCTGCTCTCTTAGTGTTTAACTCCTATTCAAATTGCTCTGATAACGCGTTTCAGGATGCAAGAAACTCCAAACCACTGATTTTAGATGAATGACCTAAAGCAAATAATGTTGTGCTTTGATAGCTTCTAAATACTTCATTCTTTGAATGGTCAGTTGTTATGACAAGGTAGACACACTGGAGGAAATTATCATTTATTTCTTGGGGTTTGGTAGAACGAAGACCCATCTCTAATCCACTTCCCACTGTCCTAGCCACTATACCCTCTTGGTTTGCAGGAGGCCAGTGATATCAATCCATCTTCACTTTCACAATGGTTTCAATCCTTTCATCATTATCATTAGGTTGCCGTTCTTGAGATCAATAAAACTGCCTTGCAGGTATGGAGATCTGACTCAGCAGATAAGAGTCCTGGCTGCTCTTCCAGGGGACCAGAGTTCAGTTCTCAACACCCATGCCAAGCCTCTCACAACCACCTATGACTCCAGCTTCAGGAGATCCGGCGCCCTCTTCTGGCTTCCGTGGGTATTGCATGTACATGCACATACATTACAGATACACGAATCAAAATTTTTTTTAAAACGGCCATGGAATAATTTCTTTTTCCAGGCCGTGATTCATGATTCTTATATTCATAAAACATCAACTCCCTAATAAAACTGTAAAGAAGAAGGTAAATTATAAAATTATAATACAGCTTCTTCTGTAACACTATAGACAACTAACATTTCAGAGGAGTTAAAAGGAAGGGAAACATCCTACTTACACAGCTGGAAAAACTGCCATAAAACTACTGATCATTAGTCTATGAAGCAGGGTTTCAAAAACATCGTGTGTTGTATGCATTATCATGTCATAATTTTCTGTCTAGACCTCACTGTTGTCTTACTATTACACCAGGGTCTAGAGCAGAGAAAGGGTTCACTCATTAATTATCTCAGCTAACATTAATCTAGCACCTGCTACGTGTGCAGAAGATGTATTTCAAGGACTCTCTTTCTGCTAAGCTTAGAATTGCTGTGGACAGACAAACAAGCCATTCCTATACCGAAATGAAATAATGAGAAAGGTGGTATAAAATCTAATTATTCTCTTCAAAGAGCCTTTCAAACTTATTCCAAACATGCATATTGCCTTCTTGTCTCACACATGAAGATTGTTGGCATGTAGGTCATGATATATTATCATTTTTCTTTACTTGGCAAAACTAGATTAACACTGCAGTAAATAAATAATAAATGAATGAATGAATAAGTAAATAAATAAATGAACAAATGGTTGAGAGGTAGATCACTTTCCTCTGCAGAAAACTCCTTGGTGGGCATTCCTCCCCTGCGTAGATTCTGGGGTTCGTCTTGTGACACATTTTGCTGCTGGGGCTAGTTGAAGTTAGTGCTGTGATGTATTATAGTTGTGGCCATGCACCCCGAAAGTCCCCCTCCACTTCCTGCACTGGTTTATTGCAGCATGACGTCTAAAACCCATGAATCTTTCTGTCTCCCAATAGCCTCTTCCATAACACTGTGACCTGTGCAGAATTAGAGCTAATAATTCAAACCTAAGAGAATAAAAAAATCATAAAGCAGTTGGCTCGCTTCCAGATCTTTCATGACATTTTTAAAGCTCAGATCAAATATTTTAAGCAGTGCCCTTTGTGAGGTGGAAATAAAGCTGCCTATGGCACTGGCAGGAGCCTGCCCAGGTACTAGTTTTGCTTCTGAAAGCAAAGATCCAAGACAAATAGTGGGTCCCTTCTGATATACAGTTCCCTCATCTTTAAGTGGGAAAAGCATGGATTCTAAGATCCATAACTTTAAAGTCAACTCCAATGTTCTATAAAGGATTTTTGAACGAGATTGGCTTCCTTTCTCCTCCAGTGTTTAAGTCCTACGTGTGTTCCACACCCCTGAGGAGCATCTTCGGGTGTTCTTGAGCACCCCTGCATCATTGAAAGATGAAATGGCATACTCTCCATTTTTCTGAAACAAAATTCCAAATTCCAGAGAAATTTAGTGACTTTTCCAAGGATTTACAGAGACTTAGCACATCGTTATCTTCTCAAATTTTAAATGGGGAACCAAAATATTCCATACACCAAAGAAAAGCATTTAGGCTATTTTTTTCCCTCGCCACATCCTCTTCAGTTAATAATATGATCTTCGGTTTATTTGGCAAAACATGAGCCGTGTTTGGCTTTTAGACAGATAAAGTACTCTATTGGCCAAAATTCCTACTTAAAGAAATTAGCACTAATGGATCTCCTAGGAGGCACAGCTTGATCCTCCAGCGTCTCTGTATTTGATAGAGACAGTCACCACTGACAAACAGCAAAGCTGGGGCAGAGAGATCTCAGTGTTAACTCTTTGCTCTTCCCTGCTGAAAGCTGAACATCCAAACACCGTCTTCTGTAAACACTTGGAAGGTTCCCAGAGAAGGCTAACAAGTTACAATTGCCTGCCTTCCAAGAAGTGACTAGATGTATCCCTAAGCTGGAATGCGATTCGCTTTCTGGACTACACTGATGATGTTCAGATTCTTTTAAATAACAGAGTGGATCATCACAGACTCCCGGGTCACAGGATCCACAGAAGGGGCATTGACTGTTTGGTGCAATGTCCATGTCCCTTGCTTCCACTCTGTCTTTTGCATATTTTCTAAAGTGAAGACAATGGAATAATAAATAGACAAAGACAGATTTGAGTTTTGGCTGCATTGCCAGGTTCCAATCACGGTGATGCTTGCCTGCAGGAAGACATTCAAACAAGAAATAAACTCAAATCAAGGGTTTCCATTGTGATGCCCTCCCCCCAGCCATGTTGACGGATGGGCCATACAGATAGTCAAGTATTTTAATTTTTCTTCCGTTGAAAGCATAAGAGTCCATTGAAGTCTGCATCTATTCTCGTACCAATAACAGAAGACATTTTGAAAGTTGGAGGTTAACGTGAACTTCCAAAGGTTTGTTTTAGAAAAGATTTGATTGACATGGCTGGTAAAATGGCTGAATGGTCAAGAGAACTCACTGCTCTTCTACAAGACTAGGGCTCTGTTCCTAGCACCCACATGGCAGCTCATAACCATCTGTTACTCATTCCCAGGGACTCAAAAACACTATCTTTTGGTCTTTGCAGGACCTGCAAGCAGAGACATGGTCCACATTCACACTTATATACATCAAATACAAATAATTTTTTTTTTATTTTCAGGAAAAATCTTCATATAATTATTTAACACTTTATAGAACTTGGAATGAGCAAATATTTAGGGTGCTTCATAAATGTCATGTGTTTTATTGTCCTAATAATCCCATGTGGCCTTGTGGTGGATGACAAGGAGACTGAGATACAGCATAAGTGACTTTCAAACCACTTGCCAATAGTGGACAAGTTAGCATTCTTAAATTTCATTCAGAGCCCCAATAATATAGAAAGTGGAGTATTTTATTTCTGATGTAAATTGGAAGCTGCCCATAGTTTACTCATCCTCATCCTTCAACTCCAAATTCATGTTCCCTCTTGACTGTTTTTAAAGTATCTGAGAGAGCATTCTGGAACACATATTATTGTTTCTTGGAAGTAGTTATACAGCCTTTCTTGAAGTATATGAACAGTACCTTTACAACAGCAATTGGATGGGTTTCTAGAAGCCAGAAAACAAGGAGCAAACATAACTTCACAAGTAGAGAAAGAGCTATAATTTTTGTAGTGTTATAGATAAAACTCAGGAAACAACCACAGTAGGTGGGTGTTCTTCCACTGAGTTACATTATCTTCTTGGTTACCATCATAACTCACAAAGTTACAAGAGGAAAACTTACAATATGAGTTCAATTAGCTTTCCTTAATATAGAGGAGAAAAGGCAAAACAAATAGACTTCATATTCCCTGCACTTCGTACTACCCATTTATGCTGTAGTTTAATTTTGAAAATGTGTCTAGAATGCCTACTTCACTGTGTATAAATTATATGAAGTAACGTAAGTAATATAAAGCACCCACCATGGCTACACAAACATTTTACAGTTTGTAAATAGTAGAAGAGAAGTACTAAATACTTAAAAAAAACCAATCAGACAGAATTCATTCAGTCATTCAAAAATATTGTCCAATACAGAATTATGTTCTAACCACTATGGGTATTTCAAATAATAAACTAGAGTTTCTTAAGAGTAAACTATCTGCCAGGTACTCATTTCAATACTACCAACCTCAATGTTCAAACATCTTTCTAAATGAAACACCTAATTTGATCATGGGCATTAAAAAAATGTCTTTAGGATTTGCTCTATTTTACTAGAAATCAAAGAACATTTAACTTCTTTAACAAGTTACCAAGTCTTGTTGCTTAAGTCTCTAACAAAGCTATCAACAGTGTTTCAGCACTGTGAAGTAGAATGAAGCAAATTATCTTTATTTTTCATACCTCGTGGCTTTCTTTCAGGGTCAAAGGCATCTGCCATTTGTCTCTGCTACCCAGTAAAGGATGCACTTTGCTTCTTATTGGGTGGGTGTTCAGTTCATAGCCAGTGTGTGCACTCTCAGACACTGACTCTAATAGCTCAACCTTTACCTTCTCCATATTTCCTCCCTCTTATTTCTAACCACCAAAACTCAGAGTATAGGATCCTCTTGCTTGATTCCCAATAGTTTATCATACACTATCAACTCCAGTAACAGCTGTTAGGAAGCTCCTGTGAGTTCAGTCCAGAATACTATGGAGAGAACCACTACAGTGGCTCCAATGGAAATCTGTATTCTAGCTGCAAGAGAAGACTTCACCCATTTAAGTGTCTTCTAACAATGCCAGGGCGTTCATGATTAGAGGCTAACGCTCATCTGAGCTTCCTGATTTCCCTGTTGTACACTCCCACATCCAAGGTCCCTCCCAGTGATAATAGAGCATATTCCTAGATGACACTGCTAAAAATATTCCTCACTGTGACATCAGGGACAGGCCTCTGCAAAGAAAGAGCTGCTTCACAATCCTTCATATTCTGTCTAAATCCCTTTAATAATATAATCTCTCCAAGTTGCCCCAGGGCTTCCAATGTCTTCATTTAGACTCTAAAATGAACCCCCTCAAATTTATTCCTGCTGCTAAATCTGTCAGTGTTTTCACAGACTCCTTGGAGGGTTATACGACCTCACTTCAGAGTGAGATTTTAACAGGAAGACAACATATACAAACCTGACAAATAGATAATAATGTGCATATTTTTTAATTGTGTCCAATACAGAAACCATAAAAAAATTAGAGAACCCTAAATCATAGAACCAAAGTATGCCCAAAAATTTATCTAGAGAAAAAATTTAAAACCCTTAGTCTTATTATTTAAAACTTGATTATAGTAGGAATTTATTAGCCTAACAAGCCTGTATAAAAGACACACAATCCAGGTGTTTTATTTACAAGATATAAACCTAGATTGGGCAGTTCTAGGATTACTAACTTATTCCCCGATGTACTAGCTAGTTTTGTGTGTCAACGTGATACAAACTGGAGTTATCACTGAAAAAGTTGCCTCAGTTGTGGAAATGCCTTCATGAGACCCAGCTGTAAGGTATCTTCTCAATTAGTGATCAAGGGCAGAGGACCCAGCCCATTGTGAGTGGTGCCACCCCTGGGCTGGTGGTCCTGGGTTCTATAAGAAAGCAAGCTGAGCAAGCCAGGGGAAGCAAGCCAGTAAGTAACATCCCTCCATGGCCTCTGCATCAGCTCCTGCTCCCTGACTCGCTTGAATTCCAGTCCTGACTTCCTTTGGTGATGAACAGCAACGTGGAAGTGTAGGCTGAGTAAACCCTTTCCTCCCCAACTTACTTCTTGGTCATGATGTTTGTGCAGGAATAGGAACCCTGAGTAAGACACCAAGCTATAGGTTCCTTGCTACTTCCTGTTTCTCCTGGCCACGCAGTTCTGGTCCATGGTGGCTTCTTCCTTTTCCATCCTCTTCTCCTCTCCGCTCTCTACCTGCAATGCCCTCACTCGAACCTCCAGTCCCATGTCTCCCCCTCCACTTCCCAATGACAGATTTTAGCCTTTTATTAGCCAGTTCACATGACATCGGTTTCAGTGTGTGAGACTCTGCACATGGGGAGCAACCACATCTTGAGGATTTAGTACAGATTCAGTATTAGATCGATTAGATTCAGTGTTTAGCATTAGAGTACAAGCAGCGCTCAGACCAACCCACTAAACTTGATGAAAGCCCTTCTAGATTCAAATTATCTCTTCATTACTGACAATATAAAAAAAAGAGTATGCAGGCTAGGTAAACAGTCAAGTAAAGAGCAATAACAAAAAGTTTGGATATATTCAGCACAGGTGCAATTTTCCCCAAATATTTTCCATCCAAGGTTGCTTGTCTATAAGAATAGAGGTCCTGTATATACAAAGGATCTATTGTATATGTCTCCTGAAGATCTTCTGGTTGAATTTTGACTATTACACATAGGACACTGAAAGAAAAAAATCTCATGTTTTCAAAATTCTTAAAATGCATAGAATGAAACTCCTACACACACACACACACACACACACACACACACACACACACACACACACAAAACTGGCACCTCGTTAACATTATTCAATAAACATAAGACACCAAATTTGGAAACGTCATTACACATATAGAAAATATCCTAAATAAAAAAGATGGAGTAGAAGAATAAAAATTCTAAGTGGGAGCTGGAGAGATGGCTCAGCAGTTAAGAGCACCCGACTGCTCTTCCAGAGGTCATGAGTTCAATTCCCAGCAACCACATGGTGGCTAACAACCATCTGTAAAGAGATCCGATGCCCTCTTCTGGTGTGTCTGAAGACAGCTACAGTGTACTTATATATAATAAAAATGAATAATAAAAAAAAAGTTAAAAAAAAATTCTAAGTGGACAAAAAATATAATTATGAGAATAACTGACTGTACATCATAGAGGCCATCTATGAAATCTTGAATTTGTTTTTTTGTGTGTGGATTAGTAATGAAGACAGTGGTGGAAAAGAAAGAGAACATGATCAAACCAATGACTCAAATTTACTGGATATGGTCCAGAAGAGATTTTTTCCAACCTGGAGATTTCTCAACATTTAAAATGCAAGTGAATATGGTTCCTAACCATCCATGTTGCCATTGTCAGCTTATTCTAGCAAGCTGTCAGAGTGATCACCATAATTGATGTTTGCCATTTTAATATTAAAGTTTTCTCACTAATGGCATTAGATATAAATGACTTTGATTTGTGATTTTTCCCCCAACACTGCTTTTAGAATACATGGCATGATTATGTATGAAATGGGAATTGAAAATTCCCCTAATAACCATGAGCATGTATTTATGCAGTCTTTAAAATTTAGAATTGTGTAGGTTGCCTAAGCACTGGATTCAAACATTCAAATATAAATGATTACATATATATGGTAATCTCCCATGTATGAAGAAATAATTGCAAAGATCAATAACAGGAGATAAGAGTGCCGAAGTTCAGGGTTATAGCTTTTTGGGTATCCCATGGTTCACACAAAAGGCAATTATTTTAAGGACTCTTTAAAGGCTTTTGGATCACTATGCAGTGAGTGGTTCAGACTTGGCCTGCAATGTCACTGAAACCAAAAGTTGTGCTTTAGGTTTGAAAACAGTTTCAAACTGATTCTTGTGTCAGTTTAAACTCAGAAACACATATTCTCCTCCATAGCAACCTCCCTCTCCCCCTGCAACAACTTTGTGAAAATCTTGGTGACAAAATGGAACTCTGTAGATCAACCACACCTCTTCATAAAGTTATGGTATATTAGAAGCTAGAGAAAGAACTCTTGCCCCCTGAAAACACTAAATTTAGTTCAGATTCAATTTAGCAGACATCTACCAAGTGCCTACCGTTATTTATCAGGTGCTGAGTTGACAAATGTAAATAAAACACATTTGTTGCCCTCAAGACGATCACTGTAATGGAAACGACAGCTATGGAGCAATGTATTGAGTATAACAGATCGTTATGCAGAGAGCATTATGGGCCAAAATGGAGAGCCTCCCATAGGCCAGATGAGGCTGGAATGTCCATGTGTCTTCTTGATGTGGGTACCCTTGAAGCATGCCTCAGATAATTAGGAAAAATATCAGAAGGGAGGTAAGCATTATAGACAAAAAGGGAGACATATGATGAGATCAAAGCTTAGAGCCGTGCCCAGTGCAAGCTTTTGGGCACATAAAGGCCCATAAAGGGATTGGCCTCTTAAGGGGTGAATGACATAAGGAGTTATAAGCACACATGCCTTGGTATGAATCCACTTATGTGAGGAATATGGGCAATAATGAAGTCTTTCTCAATAGAAAATACCTTCACGGCATCTGACAGTGCGAGAAGGAAAAACCAAAGCCAAACAGAAACTGAAGAAAAACATTGCGCCTTTGTAATTTCGGTCAGGCCAACCCTAACCAGTTGTAGAGACGATAAACAACTTTCCCACTAACGTCAAAACACAGCATCCGCAGATGATTAAGCCTGCCTGCAACATAAGCATCGAAACCGCAAACACACTCCTAGACAACTTCAAAAAAAATCATCGATATTATGATTAATCCAAATATTCTGAGAGCCTGCAGAGATGCAATGGTTAAATGCATTTGCTGAGCTTGCAGGTGAACTGGATTTAGTTCCCAGCACCTCTGTAGTGGCTCCCAACCATCTATAACTCCAGTTTTAGGGGCTCAAACACCCTCCTATAGCTTCTGTAAGCACACACAGTGCATTTACATGTATGCAAGCAAAGAATCGCTACATAAAATAAAGTAAATTCAGTGTGTAATAATAACAGCAGTAGTAATAGCAATAATAATTTAATAGTCCTATTCATTTTCACCATAGAAAAATTACACACAGTATACAGCATCTCATCTATTCTTAGATCCTTGTAGTAGCACCTATGTCTTGGTGCATTTGAATCACTAAATGTTTTCAGGTCAACTGTTTAAACACATCAACTGTGCGTACAGTATGGACAACTTTCCTTCAGCAGGTATGAGCCTGTATATTTGATGCCTGCTAGTCTGAGAATAACCTGTAGTGAACACTTGATGCTTCGAATTCTGGTAAAAATCTAATGGTGAACATACATAGGAATGACAGAACAACATGATGCTTCTATGATGAGTCCACTGGACAAGTTATGCTTGACAGCTAAGAAAGTGTGATGCAGACCTAGGAGATCGTCCAGTGGAAAAAGTTACTTGCTGCCAAGACTAAATAAGTAAGTGTAAAAACAACAGGAATTAAAGAAAGAAAAGGTATGGTAATCTTGCTTTTATTTGCTTTCCTGCCTCTTGACCACTGGCTTTTTCATAGGCATGGGTAACACATAAAGCAGTGGTTTTTACCCTTCCTAATGCTGCAACCTTTTAATACAGCTCCTCATGTTGTGGTGATTCCCCAGCCATAAAATTATTTTGTTGCTACCTCAGTACTTTAACGTTGTTATTGTTATGATTGTGGTGTAAATATGTGATATGCCTTTCCTGTAAAAGGGTCATTAACCCCCAAAGGGTCAAGCCCCACAGGTTGAGAACCACTGCTGTAAAGGCAACACCAAACATACAGTGGAGTCTTAGAATTTTAAGAAACAGAAAGCCTTGGGAGTTACACAGACGTAAAAAAATTGTCTTCTAACACTGATTTGCCATGCTACCTAAGGAAATGTATCTAACTTCTTAGGGTACAAAATGAAAGAGAAGAGAAGAGAGATGGGGAGAAGGAGGGAGAAGAAAGGAAGGAAGGAAGGAAGGAAGGAAGGAAGGAAGGAAGGAAGGAAGGAAGGAAGGAGAGGGAGAGAAAGAGAAGGAAAAGAAAAAAGGAAGGGAAAGGAAAAAAAGGAAGGGAAAGGAAAAGAAAGTGAAAAAAGGAAGGGAAAGGAAAAGAAAGTGAAAAAAGGAAAGGAAAAGACAGGACAGGACAGGACAGGACAGGACAGGACAGGACAGGACAGGACAGGACAGGACAGGAAGGGAAGGGAAGGAAGGAAGGAAGGGAAGGGAAGGGAAGGGAAGGAAGGGAAGGAAGGGAAGGAAGGAAAGGAAAGGAAAGGAAAGGAAAGGAAAGGAAAGGAAAGGAAAGGAAAGGAAAGGAAAGGAAAGGAAAAGGAAGTGTCCCAACACGATCAATCCTTGACCACCCTAGGGTCGATAAATCAATGATATATCCATTCTTTTCCCTTCCATTTTCATTTTGAGCACCATTCCTGAACTCAGGCTCCCTAGGACAGAAGCATCCACACAAACAAGCTTCATCTAAACTTCTTCACAAGGTCTTGCATCCACCAAGAAAGTCCAGCTCAGACAACACATCAGGCTGAAGAAGTTGAGGCCTGTGAACCCTAACGACAGAACAGAATCAAAAGGGTTTAGATTTTCCCTTCATCTCACAGCTCTCAAAAACAAAACAAGACAAAACAAAAACCAGGCCCTTCAACTGACTACTTCAGCATTTGATACTTCCTGAGCTTTGGGGGCACACTTTGCTTCCTCCAGATGTTCCCCAGCTGTAAGAACCATGATTCCTTCCACTTGCTTCCCACACCTTGCCCTCAAAAAGGGGGCCAGAAAGGCACATAGCCAGCTCCTGCAGGACACAACAAGGTATAAGAGGATTCTTCAGAAGCAATTCTTGATGAATGCAGTAGGAAGCTCAAGGATGTGCCACCATTTCTTTTTCTAGACTGCACTCTGTATAAGCTGCACTAAATTTCTTTCCCTTCCGGGTTTTACACTTCCCAGTCTTTCCCTCCTGTTCCTTGGCCTCATTTCCTAAGTTTAGCATGCTACATGAATCCCTTGAGTCAGTGTTTTCTTTCAGGAGAGTGCATACCAAGAAAACATCTGCTGGGTGTTCTCATCCAGATCGGAGTACAACAAGCTCACCCCAGGAGCATGTTGTGGACAGCTATCCCCAAGTTTCTGCCTGTTACTCTGTTGGCTGAAGTCATAATCCGCTTCGCAAGAGTCCAAACCTCCTGGCCAGGACCTGGCCAAGCTCACAAAATGTCATCATCCTTTTAAAACTCATTGTCCAAAGCCAAAATGCTTACACTTCCAACACCACATTGATGCCAATTTTAAAATGCTGCATTACAGGACAATAGACTCAAAGCTCCCTCCCCAGTCTGCACGTATTTTAGGGGTAGTCTGTTGGCTGTTTAAAAATACGCTTATACTACATTAGTTAGGACGCACCTGAACCTCAATGAGGTGGTTTCCTCCCACCTATTATCAAATCAAATCCCTACCAGGAAGCCTGTGTTTAAACAAAGAAAGCAAGATGCATAACTGTGAAGAAAATTGGCACCAGTGTAATTCTACAGAAACTACAGATTCTCTGCGTTTTCATGTGTTATCACTGTTATTATTTCCGGTATGCAAAAGACTAATAAGATTTCTAATTAAGGGGCATTAAAATGCAAAACATTGGGTAGAAGTGATGAACTAGGAAAGGAAATGCTTACAGGATTAGGAGGTTCCAAGTTGCTCCCTCCCCCCACTCCCCCCCCCCAGTGCCTGGTTGACAGACACCTGGAAAGAATAGTGCATGGTTATTTATAAGCCCAAACCAAATGGGATGGAACTGGTTTACCACTACTCAGGAAGAGGTTTGTGATCCTGAGGCAAGAAAACTAGAAGAAGCAGGTGCTGATAAGAAACAAAACGGGTGAAAGATGTTAGAGACCGTGTACCCCAAGATGAGAGTAACAGTTTAGGCATTAATCCATCTGATTTGCTAGTGCACTAGTTGACTTGACAAATGTTCAGGGACATAATTCATTTCATATATATATAATGTATTTATTTATTATGAGGTCATTTCTTACAGGGGAAAGGGCCAGTTACAGCATTTCAACGTTGCTAAGATAATGTTGACCCAAGTTCAGAAACTTTTGGGGCTTTGTACTAAGTGATTTAGACTCACTCCCTTAACAGTATTCAACAGGTCCATAAAATACACACTATAAACCCATCTTTCAGACGGAAAAATTGCAGCCTCTCCTTTTATACTGTATTTAGGGGGAATTTCATGTATGCATTGTAGTATATCTTGATCATATTCCCACATATCCACACTTTCCTCTCTAACTTCTCCCAGGCCTCTCTCAACTTCATAGTCCCAGTTTAAATAACACACAGAGACCAGTTAATACTGCCTAGGTATATATGGGCAACCTGAAGCTAGGATTTTAAACAAATTTTCAAGTCCCAAGAGTGAGCAAATGATCGGTGGTTTTGTTTCTAAAGTTGGTGATCCTCTTCTCTGTAGCACACTATCGTCTTCATGCTTGTGTCAGGACGGATTATAATGCCATAAACAATTAGTTAACAGCACATCTTTGACCTATAGAGAGGTGTTTTCCATATTAGGAGGCTAAAGGTCTGAAAGCATCTAACTAACATAATAAGACCCATTTGTATACACTCCAATGCTGACACCTGAATGGAGAGATGTAGACGTTGCTTATGAATGCAATTTCTTATGTAAATTCACACGTTGTACAGTCTTACCAAGTTTAAACGTAAGGAATTGTTACAAATATAAGGAGACTCTAAGCAGGAATAAATAGTAAGTAAATATTGGAGGCGGGAGAGAACACAGAAATGTGACCCGTCTACACAGACACTGGGTGAAGAATGGAATTTCAGTGTGAGGTCTTCAAGGATTCTGTCTGACTTTAAGAGCATTCTCCAGAGAGTGATCTGGAGGGTTTTCCACTGTGAGCAAGTGTCTTTGGAGACAGCTCTGTATCTTCTTTCCTACTCCTTTCTGAAAACGTATCAGCTTGCCTTTGAAATATCTGGGACATTAAAATGCAATTCTCTCTTTCCCTTTTCTTTCTCTCTGAACAACAGTCTATAATTGCTCCCTCCACCATCTCCCATAAACTCCTACCATGTCTGCATGTATAATATATCATGCATGTGTTCAGCAGACTTTTTTTTTCCTGCAGACTGAAAGTCTTGGAAATCTGACAATGTCTTCGGGTTTCTATAACAGAATTTTAAGCACAGCGTCTCCCTCCCCGCCCCCCACCCCCGCCTTTAATATTGACCTCAGGCAACCGCTCTGGCTTTAAAGTCTACAAAATTATTATTCAATTTACAATTTTATAGTAAGATAAATGCTAGCTTCTCAGAGGCATTGTGGTTGGGTTTCTGGAGTTTCCTTATCTCCATTTCTCTAGGACGGTTCCTTGAGAGTTTTAAAGTTTATTTGTGTTAGGTTTTTATTTTCATTCAGAAGTCTTGTCTCGTGGAGCACCTCACCCCGGCTGCCGGGTGAGGAGCTGTGCGCTCAGTCATGGCCACCTACAGCACTGAGAGCAGTAACTTCTCTCGGGTGTCACACCACTCAGAAAAGCTGCAGATCTAGGAGAACTGATGGCCCCGATAATACAGAATTTGAAGTCATTTGCAAAGAAATATATTACCAGATAGATGCCCGGCCTGGATATGAGAGCGGATTAGCCCCGCATGTCATTTACAGAAAGAAAACTTCTTTGTAATAGGAAAATTATTTTTATATCTCTGATCTCACCTGCTGCATTGCCCTTCCAGTCTACTGATAATTTCGTATGCTTTTATGAAGAGCAATTCCAGACTCCATTATTGCGCCAAGCTTTGACATTCTCATAGAGAATGAAAAGCAACCATAACCTTCCCTCCTGCCCATAAAGACCCAGAGGTAGATCAGACCAGAGACCCTTCCACCTTAAAGCTCATTTTTTAAATCCTTTTACCTAAATCCCCCAGGCGGAAATAAGGAAAGAAGTATTTCAAACCCAATTCCAAATAATTCTCGTGGAATTGCTTCTTCAGAAGAATGGGACCGCTTGCCAATTAGCAAGTCTGTAAATTCAGAACAAACCCGATGCACTCTCAAGCTGACTGATGAAAAGCCACTGGCCTTTTCTCCAAACAAGAAAATTAAAATGAATTA
This sequence comes from Rattus rattus, assembly GCF_011064425.1. Lineage (NCBI taxonomy): Eukaryota > Metazoa > Chordata > Mammalia > Rodentia > Muridae > Rattus > Rattus rattus. The sequence continues at coordinate 96,840,332 of NC_046157.1, read as the reverse complement.
ATTAATTAATAAGCTGGATTGTTATTCGTTAGAACGCTTTCATACAGCAGAAAGATCCACTAAAAGTCCGTATGGCCTGCCCAATCCCTCCATCTCACAGGTGAAGAAACTAAGCCTACAGTCACGTGACTGCTTAGGAGAAGAGCTGTCACGTGACTGCTTAGGAGAAGAGCTGCTGAGACCAAACCCAAGTCTCTGAACTGCTGATAGAGGATTTTTCTCACACCGGAAAAAAAAATTTTTTTTGAATATGCTATTTCATTATTTTCATGACTTAGCAGGTTTAACAAGGTGGTTTGCTTTTCTTGACCCTTTAGTTGTACTTTCTAGCCAGCAACCCTGGAAACAATGTCACTGTGATTAAATGTAAGTATCGTGGCCCAGTTTTCTTGATGAACAAATGATGACATCACTACCATGAGGCCTAGTTTATTTTCTCTTTTAAAAGTCTCTCACCGATCCTGTCGTAGACCGGATGCACAAAAGCTCCAGCCTCGATACCCCAGCATGGAAAAAAGAGAAGTCTCTCATTAAGGAGCTAAAACTACAAATGAGAAATTAACAGTCGTCAGTTTCCCATAGCTGGTCTAGCTCTCTGTGCTAGTCTCTCGCTTCTCACACCTTTTTTTTTTTTTTTTTTTTTAATTTTTAATTGCCTTGTTCATATGTCTCTTTCCCATGCATGTGCGTGAGCACAAGTGTGTATGTGTGTTGTGTGTGTGTTTGTGTTTGTGTTGTGTGTGTGTCTGTGTGTGTGTTGTGTGTGTGTGTGTCTGTGTGTGTGTTTGTGTGTGTGTGTCTATGTGTGTTTGTGTGTGTGTGTGCGTGTGTGTGTGTGTATGTGTGTGTGTGTTTGTGTGTGTGTGTTTGTGTGTATGTGTATGTGTGTATGTGTGTGTCTGTGTGTGTGTCTGTGTGTGTATGTTTGTGTGTGTGTATTTGTGTGTGTATTTGTGTGTGTTTGTGTGTGTGTGTGTGTATTTTTGTGTATGTATTTGTGTGTGAGTGCACCCATAGGCACCCACAGGCAGCATGCTCCTGGAGGCCAAATCTATCAGATACCATGTGGATGGATGACTGTAAGCTACCAGACAGGGATTCTGGCAACCAAACTCAGTTCATATGCCAGAGTCCCACATGCTCTATAGCTACTCAGTCATCACTTCTTCTCTTTCCTGTTCAATCTTTGTCCTCTTCTGTTGAGACAAACTGAATTCTTATCAGGACTTCGCTGGTTGTATGGTTGTAGATTAAAAACAAAACCTTAGATTCAAGAAAGTTTGGGATGATGGCTCAGTGGTTAAAAGCACTGGCTACTACTCTTCCAGACGACCTGAGTTCACTTTCAGAACCCACACGGTGACCCACAGTGATCTTTAACTCCAGTCCCTGAGGATCTGACACCCTCCTCTTGTCTCCATGGGCACCAGGCACATGCGGAGTGCACAGAACTACATACAGGCAGGATCTACATTCGTGAAGTAAAAAGAGATGAAGATGGGAGCAGGAGGTAAGCCCAGCCTGTGAAAGTCTTTGCAGTAGCAGGGAGGTCAGCCATTCTTCCGTCCGTCTCCCAGCAGCACCGTCTGAGGAGCTCGTGCCAGATGGAGCACAGACAAAGCCAAAATGAATGGTGCAACGAAGGAAAACCTTCGAAATAAGAAAAGCCATGGCATTCGATACTGCCGCCGGAGGTTCAGAAGGTAACACTGGAGGGTCGTCCACTAAATCAAATGGAAAATATACGCAAACTTCAGCACCAAACCCTCCCTTTAACCTACAGAGCTATATAATGGCCTTCCATCCAGAACCATCATGAGAATTTTGAGTGTCCATTTCTACCCATTCCAAGAATTTCTACCAGAGAAGGCAGCCCACTGGCTCTCCCAGCTGCTCTCAAACATGGTTCTATTCCTAAATTCCAATTCCGGTATTCTTAATCCATTGAGAAGTAGCATGGAGCTAAAAATCTGTAGGCCATGGCTATTCTAAGTCCTTAAAGAAATGGGAGAGTTCAACATATAAAAAAGACACGTGCTCCACTATGTTCATCGCAGCCTTATTTATAATAGCCAGAAGCTGGAAAGAACCCAGATGCCCTTCAACAGAGGAATGGATACAGAAAATGTGGTACATCTACACAATGGAATATTACTCAGCTATCAAAAACAATGACTTTATGAAATTCATAGGCAAATGGTTGGAACTGGAAAATATCCTGAGTGAGGTAACCCAAACACAGAAAAACACACATGGTATGCACTCATTGATAAGTGGCTATTAGCCCAAATTCTTGAATTACCCTAGATGCCTAGAACAAATGAAACTCAAGACAGATGATCAAAATGTGAATGCTTCACTCCTTCTTTAAAAGGGAAACAAGAATACCCTTGGCAGGGAATAGAGAGGCAAAGATTAAAACAGACACAGAAGGAACACCCATTCACAGCCTGCCTCACATGTGGCCCATACATATACAGCCGTCCAATTAGACAAGATGGATGAAACAAAGAAGTGCAGGCCGACAGGAGTGGGATGTAGATCTCTCCTAAGAGACACAGCCAGAATACAGCAAATACAGAGGCGAATGCCAGCAGCAAAACCACTGAACTGAGAATAGGACCCCGTTGAAGGAATCAGAGAAAGAACTGGAAGAGCTTGAAGGGCTCGAGACCCCATATGTACAACAATGCCAAGCAACCAGAGCTTCCAGGACTAAGCCACTACCTAAAGACTATACATGGACTGACCCTGGACTCTGACCTCATAGGTAGCAATGAATATCCTAGTAAGAGCACCAGTGGAAGGGGAAGCCCTGGGTCCTGCTAAGACTGAACCCCCAGTGAACTAGATTGTTGGGGGGGCGGCAATGGGGGGAGGATGGGGAGGGGAACACCCATAAAGAAGGGGAGGGGGAGGGAGTAGGGGGATGTTTGCCCGGAAACCGGGAAAGGGAATAACACTCGAAATGTATATAAGAAATACTCAAGTTAATAATAAAAAAAAATAAAGAAAAAAAGAAATGGGGGGGTTAGGGTCACCTGAAATACTACCTCTAAAAACCCATCAGCACATTCCAGAAAAGATGCTCTGTGTGGACTCCAGATTCAAATTGCTACCTGAGGGATATTTGATTTGATTGTTCCGTAACAAGGAAGTGGACAAACATTTCACAAGAAACTAACCATACAAGCTCCTTGAGGGATTGTTTGCTGAAGGGAGTGGAGAGGGTGAATTTAAATTATCACCCTTCAGAGAAGGAACGGACTAGTTAACGTGTTTTGGAGTGTATTAAGTTCCTGTGCATGCTGGGCACCGTAGTGCTAAAACATGACCGATGTGTTTCTACAAACCAGTCCAAACTTCTGGGGCTTCGGACATTCCATCATCTGCCCCTATTTGACACTCTGTTATTCATACATATCAGTGTAGACAGAACTCATTATTTCTAGGAAGCTTTTTTTTCCTTTTAAATTCATTTATACCTCTAGGATGAGGATTCAAAAGTATTTTATGACTACCACAGGAAAAAAATAATAAAATTAAATCGGTACATGGTAGAAATTGTATTGCAAAGAAAGCTAGAGAAAATAAATATGTGCACAAACTCAGCCATGTCGTTCAGGTATATATTTTTAGAGAGAGAGAAAAAAAAAACCTGTCTGCACATTCAAATAGTTCCTGAATTAATCTTTGATGACAGACTTCAGAGGTGAAACCAGTTGGCTTTTAGTAGCACTGGGTACTGAGATGCTGTATTAATAAGAACAATAAAGCAGTCCCCACTTTTTTTTTTTTTAACAACATCCTCTCCTTTTAACTTAGTGCCAAATAAACACGAACTCCTAGGATGAAGACTTAACAGGATGGGGGAAGAAAGAAACTTTTCTCAACAAATGGCAGAAACATATAAAGACCTGACAGGAGTTAAGATACATGTCACCCACATCAATAATGAATAAACAGGACCGTAGATTTTTTTTAATGTGTTGCAGTAAAAATGGGCCACACAGACCTTCTCTCCTTGAGTCTGCGAGTGGTCTGCTTTGAAATCTGTGTGTGTGTCTTTAGCACCTGTAATGGCTTTAGGATGCTCAGGGGTGTCAAGAGAAAATGGCTCTCAGGACTTTTTTTTTATACTGTTGAAAATAATTTCCTGGCTGCTAGCTACCATGACCCAGAGGACTGCTCCAGGGCCAAGCACCAGGGGGAGTATTCTCTCCTCATCTGTTATCTGCATTGGCTTTTCTTTTTAATGTGTCTCATCAATTACCCCTATATAAATTCATCCTCTAGCTCTAATGATTGATATAAATGTTCCCCATCCAGGATAACATAATGTGCAGCAGTGACTTCATTTCATCTACAATTCTGCATAGGTTCTGACTTGCATTAAGACCCCCACGTCACCTTAATTTTTCATATCGAATTCATTTCCAGAGCTGCACCCCAGGATCCCTGTCACGTGACATCTCATTTTCAGAACAATCTGTAAGCAGTATGGCAATTTGTAAACTGGCCTGATAAAAGCTGCGGTGCGACGTGCCTTTAATTCCAGAACTCTGGAGGCAGCCGCTGGGTGGATAGAGAGAGACCCCAAGGAGCGTCCTGTGGCACGGGTAGGAGAATCTCCTTCACAGTGACCTTGTTCTGATGTTTGTGAAAGTTTGTGTTCTGGCTGTCACGGGTTCTGAGTAAACTCCCATGTAGCAGAACTCACTGCCTGGAGGAGGGATGGACTGTTGTACAGCCTTTAGCAGTCAAAGACTGAGGCAGGACCAAGATTTGGGACTAGAGGCAGAAAAAAATCCACGTTCCAGATCTCCACCACCAGCTATGCGGATAGTATGACGACATTCCAAAAGTAATCCATGGCTTCCACACCTTCACCCTCATTAACCCACAGATCATCTAAACTTTCCAATTTTCACAACAAAGTATACTTGTAACAATTGATTGCAAGTTGAGCAGGTGATGTTTTTCATGGTTGTTCCCAATGAAATCACTGGGAGTTATTTAAGTGGCCATGAAGAAGCCAAGCATCGAAAGGCTCTCCAAATACTCAATGAAGAGCTTTTGACCAAGGGTTCCTTATGTCATGAAGGTAGTTGCTAATACAGCACAGGGGACAACAATAAAGTAATTTGGGATTACTTTATTAATTTGAGATATTTTGTAACTAGACTCAACCTGAAATTGTGCTGTTTCTCATGTCCACCTCTCCAGGACCCCCCATCCCAATGTTTGAAATCTCTCCTTTGCTATAGTAAAACAAATGCACTTATTTCTAGGCACCTATTAGTAAGCAAGTACAGAATGATGTCCCAACAACACTCCCAGCATAACAGTGAATCCATATAGCAAGAAGTGGAAACCAAATAGTGAAAGTCATGGAGATCAACAGAGATTGGCTGCTACAAATGTACGCTCCAATGAAGAGCCTTGAGGCACAAAGAATCATGTGCAACTATGAAGGAAGGAGGTGATGAGATCTACACGGGCCAGTGTCTGATGGATGATATCAGCATGGGCGTGGCCTGATGTAGACACCAGAGAGTAACAGAACAAACAGGTGCCTGACCTGGGTCCTGATGAAGTACCCCCCTAGTCAAATTGGCTACTTCCACCAGATGTGGTAAGACTAAATTGACAAATAACCCAGACCAATGGTATCACTGTGCCCAAATATCTCTTAGAGTTTATGTTATCTACAGCTATGATTTTGCAAATACACATAGACTTCATTGTTCTGATTTTGCCCCTCTATTTTATTTTTTTATTAATTCTTATGGTGTTTTTTGTTTTGTTGGTTGGTTGGTTGGCTGGTTGGTTTGAGAGAAGGTTTCTCTGTGAAGCCCTGGCTACCCTGGGACTCACTCTGTAGATAACAGTAGCCTCCAACTGAGAGATCCACCTGACTCTGCCTCTCCCTCCCAAGTGCTGAGAGTAAAGGCATATACCACTACCACCCAACTTGCATTTTTATTTTATATAACTTCCATACATTTACTGCCTTGTATGTGGTGGTACAAGAAACTGAACCCAGGACCTTGAATATGCTAAGTAAGCACTCTTTCCCTGAGCTTCACTGCCAGCCCAGATGCTCATTTTCAAGTAGTTCTGTCTGTTTAACATGTAATAGGCAGGTTGTTACAGAGCAAATGTACGTTTGGTTTCCTTTAAGTTTCAGTTTTATAGATGCAATTTTCCATCACAGAAACCATATCTATCTCCTTTATGTGTATCACATTGAATGGGTTTAGATAGTAAATCAGGTACATTTTAATTATAATACCATATAAAGGCCTTTAAATGAGAAATGGATGTTGAACATTATTGTTTAATCTTATAAAATGGTGAATTTTAAGCAAATTGACATTTCTACCCTCATTATAATATTTTCTATATTCTTGAATTGTAGAGCTTAATCAGTATTACATAGGACTTGATAGCATTTTTAATTAAATCCTAATCAAATTTTCATTTGTTAATCAATGCATATATTCCTTTGAAATTATCATGTGTCCTATCTCAGAATTAGTTTTCCTAGAAAAAGTATCATCCCACCATGAAAAAGAAACGGGGATTACAAAACTTAATTCTTCTGTAAAGATTTAAAATACTAGAAAAACAAAATTCCATAATGAAAGCAATACAAAAATTTCACATTGTATATTGCTTTGTAAATTGTGAAATGATAGTAGTATCAAGAAAAGCTACAAATGCCCCCTTAGGCCTCCTCTGCTTAACAAAAAATTATGTTAAGAGATAGCACAGATGTGCTCCAGTAGTTTTCCTGCTTCTTCAAGTATAAGGCACAACTATGGTTCCAACTGGGGGAAAATGAAGAATTAACACCAAGGGAACTCAGAGGATGGATGGAAGGCACAAAGAGATGAGCTAATTGTGACTTCTAAGAACCTCATGTTGACACTGAACCGTCAAATGGTCAACCAAAGATTGCAGCAGTAAGTCACTACCTCACCTCCCACATAAGTTATAAAACAAGGGTTGGGGGGAGGGATCTGGGTGAGAGAAGAGACAGGGAGGAGAAGGGGGAAACATGATCAGGTATTGAGGGGAGGGGAGGAAACAGGACTGAAGTCCTGAGGGCCAGCAGAAGGAATGGAAACAGGCAACTTCCTGCGGTAGGAAGTGGGGACTCTCTAGACTGGGAGGTGAGAGACTCTCAAGACTCAAAGGGAGGACCTTTGGATGAAGTGCTCTACAGTGGGGAGGGGAGACTTGTAGAGTCCACTTTCAATGGACAGACAGGACATCAAGTGAAGGGATGCGGTTGCCATGCTACAGTCAAAAGTTCTAACCTAGAATTGTTCCTGTCTGAAAGAATTGCAGCGACAAAATGGAGAAGAGCATGAGAGAAAGGAGGTCCAGTGACTGGCCCAAATTGGGGTCCAGCTCAAGCTGCTGAAAGAGTCAATTGCAGATACTAGCACCCAACCAATGGACAGAAGCCCAGAATCACTGGCTGAATTGGGGGAAAGCTGGAAGAAGCTGAGGAGAAGGGCAAGCCCATTGAAAGACCAGCAGTCTCAACTGACCTGGACCCCAGAGATCTCTCAGACACTGAGCCACCAATCAGGCAGCATACATCAGCTGATAAAGAGGCCCCCAACACATATAAAGCAGAGGACTACTGGGTCTGGCCTCAGTGAGAAAAGAAAGAGACTTGATGTAGGAGTGAGGGGTGGAGACATCCTCTTGGAGTGAGGGGGTATGGAGTAGGAGTGAGGGGGTATGGAGTAGGAGTGAGGGGGTATGGAGTAGGAGTGAGGGGTGGAGACATCTTAGAGGGAAGGGGTATGGAATGGGGAGTGGGTCAGGGATCAGACCAGGAGGGGTATGAAGACTAGACTGTCAAAAGGATTGAAAACAAACAAACAAACAAACAAACAAACAAACAAACTAGCCCTCTTGGACTAAAACTGCATTAAAATTAGAAGGGTTTATCTTCTGTCTGCTCCTCTTAGAAAATGTTTATGACAAAATCCTATGCAGAGACATTGCTCCTCTTTACATGAAGTCAATTTCACCACGGTCCTTATCATTTTTATTTCCTGATAGTTTATCAAGTGCTTTTTTATAGAGGGGAATATTTAATTTCCAAATTTATTATTGATTCATTTAAGGCTCAGTCTTTGCTTCTACTGGCTTGTCTTGTTTCAATTCAGACAGATTTCTTGTCAAAAATCTTGCTTCAAGATTGACTGGCTTGAGTGAGTTCTTACTATTATGTTTTCCTTTTGTACAGACTAGAACACTTCGTAATCATAAAAACCTGTTCTCCATTTTCAACCATCAAATATACCTATGTGGTGTTGACAAGCATGTAGTGTTGGATATGGACTTGTCATCCAAATATGCTGCATGGCCATTTTTTCTTCTTACCATCATAGGGAAGGCCTAAACATGACCACTAGAAAGCACAATTACAACTCCTGCTTAATAATTTCTAAAGAAAAAAGGTTTTTTCAAAAATTCCCAAATTATGTTGTATGTTTATTTATTTTGTTGGGTGTTTTGGTTGGTTGGTGGATTTGCTGGGTGGGTGGGTGGTTGGGTGATTGGTTTCTTGGTTGGTTGGTTGGTTGGATCTCTGTGGAGCCCTGACAGTCCTGGAACCTCACTCTGTAGATCCAATTGGCCTCACACTTACAGCGTTCTTCTTGCTTATGTCTCCAGAGTGCTAAGATTCAATTCAGGTACCATAACACCCAGATACTATTTTCCAATCCATTCGCCATCGTCCTGAGTAGTTTAGATGTCAACTTGACACAAGCTATTATCATTTGAGAGGAAGGAACATCGATTGAGAAAATGATTTCAAACTGAGGCAAATATGGAGAGCATTAGTGACTAATTTGGGAGGGCCCAGCCCTTTGTGGGTGGGGTAATCCTTGGGCTGGTGTTTCTTGGTTCTATAAAACCACCAACCAAACACATGGAGAGACCCATGGCTTCAGCTGCATGTGTAGCAGAGGATGGCCTTGTCAGGCATCAATGGGAGGAGAGGCCCTTTGTCCTGTGGGCTTTGTGCCCAAGTGTAGAGGAATGCCAGGGTGGGAAGTCTAAGCACCCTCATAGAAGCAGGGAGAGGAGGGATGGGATAGGGGATTTCCAGAGGGGAAATTGGGACAGGGAATAACATTTTGAAATGTAAATAAAGAAAATATCCAATAAAAGAAAAGGAAAAAAAAAGACCAATCAGAATGAGAAAGCCTTAGGAGCAAGTCAGTAAGCACCACCTCTCCATGTCATCCTCTTCGACAGCTTCTGCCTCCATGGAGTTCTTGCCCTGCATGAGTTCCTGCCCTAAATTCTGTGGATGATCAACTGGTCAACAGTGATGTGGAAGAATAAGCCAAATAAAACCTTTACTTCCCTTATTGCTTTTGGTCGTGGTATTTCATCACAGCAATAGTAACCTTAACTAAGAAAACCATATTTTAGATTCGCCAATTTTCTCAACAAACTCACTCAGCAATTGGAGGGGAGGGTCATACATTGTACTTAGTCCCATGTCTGGTTGGTCATTAATCTGAAATGGTTCCTTTGCTAATCTTTATCTTTCATGCCATTGATGTTTTTGAAAAATATAATAAAGTTCCCCGTAATGTTTCTAAATTTGAGTTGATACAATGTTTCCTTGTGATTACATTTAGGAGGTATTTGAGTTTATGTTTATGCACTGATAGGATTTCTTCTTTTGTAATTCAGCAGTCAGTGGAGCCATTCCTTGAGCTAATACAAATCTTTCATCAAGTTGTACTCAGTAGTTTTAGACTCCATTGATGTCTTGTGCTCAAATCAATTATTACAGCAATATTTTTCCAGACTCTTCCATTCCTCCTGCATATATTGTTTGGCATCCCGCTCCTAACAAGAGTTTCATTCTCTTAGGTTTATTTATTAATTGGTTGATGATTTTTAGTTCAGAATTATTTATTTTTCTATTTGCTACGAGTGATAACCTCTTATTGCTCTCTTGACTCATTTAGATTAGGAAGTTGTGTAAGATTTAGCTGGCGTGTGTGCCTTGAGTTGTCTCTTTCAACCAAGTCTTTTCTAACTGGGTGTGAAGATGCACACATTGAAGCCCCAATTCCAGCACTCGGGAGGCTGAGGCAAACTGGTTACTGTGAATGAAAATCCAGCCTTGTCTACATAGCAGTTCCAGGCCAGTCACAGAGAGCCTTCATTAAACAGAAATTGCTAACCTTTCTTATGGTAATATTTTCTCAGAGCATTAAAGTGCTAATATGACTCTTGGTTTTCCAAGAAAACATCTTACTAATGGTTTCAAGTCACAATTTTCTTTCTGATGGAGCCTTTCCAATTTTTTTCAAGTATTTTTTTTATTAATGATAAACTCATTGACTCAGAAATAATATCTGATTTTGATCTTAAGCCAAGTTATGACTTAGCAAATGAAGGAAAAATGAGAAATCGTGATCTAAAGGAAACACATTTTCTTAGGTAGTTTTTTTTTAAATAACTGCAGAACAAAAACAAAAACAAAAACAAAAAAACCAAAAAGACCTTCTAAACTTCTTCATTACACTTAAATATAGTTATCTGATTTCCAGAGATAATATCTCTGAAAAGACATTGTCATAAAACTTTCCTTGCCTTTATCTGGAGCGGAGTTGTTATCAATTATGTCTACAGATAAGACTGTGTTAATCAAATAACTGAACAGATGTTAAATAGGTACAATGAGTTCTGGTTGGTGAATTTCTTTCCCTTGGTATTTGATCAATGAGTCTGGAACTTCACTACTCAGTCAACACCCTTGGGCTGTCTGACTCACCTATTCTATCTCAAGAGGTTTTAACCATGTCTTCTTAGCCTGGGACTCAAAAAACTGTATTTTTATTGGTCAGCCCAGTTGATGCTGACACAGAAGATGCATCCCTCTATCATGGAGTCTGGTGTGTTAGTCTCTGGGAGCTACTGTTACAAATTTCCGTGAGGTAGGTCGTTTAACACAACAAATGGTATTCCTCATAGCTCTACAATTAAAGTGTTGACACTCAATCCCTCCTAGAAGGCTCAATTCCTTCTCAAAGATCTAGGAGAGACTCCAATCCCTGTGCTGTGTTGTAGAGATTTGCAGCAATCTCTGACATGTCTCACTGAAGATAGATCATATTCAACTTTTGCCTGTTTCTGTTTTTTAAATTTTCCACTGTATCTTTCTTGGCCATTTCTTTTTTTTCCTAATGTGTATGTGTGTTTTGCTTGTATGTGTAGAGTGTGCCATGTGCATGCTTGGTGCCCATGGAGGTCAGAAGAAAGCATTGGCTCCCATGCAACTAGAGGGAGGTATCAATGGTACTGGGAACTAATCCAGGCCCTCTGTAAGAGCAGCAAGTGAGTCTTAAACACTTAGTCATTGTTTCAGCCTCTTTCTACCTGGATCTTATATACCTTCCTCATATTTTTGTGTGTTATCAAATTTGCTCCTCAGAGCCATACACACTTTTGTGACTTGGGGAGCAGGAGTTGCTGGGGTTTGAACCCAGGGCCTAACATATCCTAAGTGAATACTTGATTCACCCCAGAACCTTAACTCTGGGCTTCCACCATTGAAGTTCAGAGCATACTCCTATCCAGTATGATCTCATCCTAGGTTAAATGCATCTTCAACAATCTTTATATCAAATTAGAACTTATTCAAGGGCACCAATTAACACACATCTTTCAATCTACTCCCACAATAACAGTAGACCTTCAAAGGTTGTTTGTTTGTTTTTATATTTCCCTTCACATATAAACCTAACCAAATTAATTTTTCTTCCTCTTCTTTCACATACAAAATACAAACTGAGTTCTTGATTATTTGCTTTTCTTTTCTATGTAGCCCTGGCTAGCCTAAAACTCTCTATATAGACCAGGCTGTCCTTGAACTCACAGAGTTACACCTGCCTCTATTTCCTAAGTGTAAGGATTAAAGGTGTGAGCTACCTTATCTGGCTATTTATTTGTTTTAATTTCACAAGAAGTGCTATTCTAATAAATGAAAAATCCAGGTTCCTAGAAAATTAACATTTATAGCTGTACAACCAAATCCTTTTACATATATTAATTATATTTATCATCAATGCAACCCTAGAAGGCAAGTATAAAATGACATTACCGTTTCATAAATGAATAAATGGGGATATAGTCCCTAGATGTCAAAACTAGCTCGTAATTAGATTTAAACTCAATTAACTTGTTTCAGGTTGCCTGGTGGATGATTCCTTCTTGACGATTTATGACTTTGCTTTCTTCTACGTTGACACATGTGAGAAATGCATGACCCTAGCATGCAATGCCTATGTCTTCATAATTTGAATGCAGCAACCTGACCACCATTTCTGAAACAGCCATTGCTGCTGATCTGACCTTGACTGGTCGATTTGTTTTAGAAAGTAATAAATAAATAAAATAGAAGCTTAGATCTGTGGAAATAAATATACACACACACAAAAAAAATGTAGAAGGTGAGAGAAAGAACTGGTATAGGAGAAGATCGAAAAGGGGGAAAGGAGAGGACTGGTCAAAGGAAATAAAAAGGAAAGCAAAGCAAAGCAAAATGGCCCAACCCAGCTTTAAAATGATCCTTTAGTTTTAAATATGTCATTAACCTCTCAACCTAAGGAATAGCATAACATTCTTTAGACTGCCTTTGTGTTTCTCTGGATATAGGAACTATATCTGGATATAGGAACTCAGTTCCTATATTTACTTATTTACTTTTCCGTGTGTGTGTGTGTGTGTGTGTGTGTGTGTGTGTGTGTGTGTGTTTCCATGTGTGTAAGCACACATGTATGGCCAGGTACACACTCATCTGTGTGATGGCCCAATGTTGTTGTGAGACATCTACCTTTATGTTCACATTTCTAAGTCATAGATCCTTTTAATTCTTCTTTCTCTTCCTTTCATTTTCTTCCTTATATTCTATTCACTCATATTTTCTTTGAAAACTCATCTGGACGATTCTCTGTCTTCCAGGCTAGATGATCTAATGAAAAGAAGTGGAGATGCATGACATGGTGGCACATTCTTTTAACTCCAGGACTTGCCAGGCAGACTTCTGTGCATTCAGAGTTGGTCTGGTCTATATAGAGATCCTGAGGCCAACCAGAAATAATGGGGATGCCCTGTCTCTGAAGTAAAAAGAGGAGGAGAAGCGGGAAAGAAAGAGAGAGAGAGAGAGAGAGAGAGAAAGAGAGGAAGAGGAAGAGAAGAGGAGGAAGAAGAGGAGGAGAAGAAAGAGGAGGAGGAAGAAGAAAAGGAGGAGGATGGAGAAGACAGAAAAAATCAGAGTTGTTTCTAACAATTAAAATCCCTTCATTGTATGCCACCTCCTTTGACCTGTATTCACACACATGTGCACACAACACCTTTAAAAAAAAACACTCTAATTTATTGTTGTTGTTGTTGTTTGTTTGTTTGTTTTGTTTGCTTCTTTTGTTTTGGGGGTTTCTTTTGTTTTTTGTTTGTTTGTTTGTTTGTTTGTTTGTTTTTGTTTTGGCTTCCCACCTAGGTCATTGTAGTCAAATTCGTAAGCACATTTTCTATTACAGTTTAAAGGATTTCGGTCTGGTAAAATGCCCTTCAGAGAGAGCCAGTTTAAAACAGTGTTTAATCATTTGTCTATGGATTTTCCTCAACTTTCTTTTGCTCGGTTGATCCCGTGTACCTTATAATATTCCAAAGAATTGCTTAGGAGGCATTAAGTGCAGGAAAAATGTGAAGAAGGGCCAGCCAGCGAGATGGCTCAGTAGGTAGAGCTGATTGCCACCACCTGAGTTCCATCACCAGGACCCTCTGATCACACAAACACTGTGGCAAATGTGTGTCCATATCACACACACACACACACACACACACACACACACACACACACTACTGAAGTTAAAATAAAAGAAAACACATTAAGACACTCTCCTTCTAAGCTGTTGAAAGTTAAAATAAACACTCCTTCACAACATTTTCCCATGAAAGATTTTCCACTAAGTCCACTTAAGGCCCAGCCAAATGTGTGTGCTAAAGCACTGGACATGAAAACTCCAATTAGGGTTGGGGATTTAGCTCAGTGGTGAGCGCTTGCCTAGGCTTAAGGCCCTGGGTTTGGTCCCTGGCTGGGGGACTCAGGGGGACTCAGGGGGGACTCGGGGGGGGGGGACTCGGGGGGGACTCCAATTAGAAGAGAAGGATAGCTTCTCAACTAGAGTATCAAAATTTCAAATTACTAAAGGGATTCTGTATTTTATCCCCGAGTATATGTTCTGGGAGTCTGAAAAATGAAGGCTTGGTTGACTCAGAAACACATTTAAAGACAAAGAAAGGATAACAAGTATGTATGTTTATAAGGGCACACACGGTTGATTTCAATTATCAAGAATGTGTCTAACTGAAGGTGTGTAAAACAGAATGTTGGGAAGTCTGGTAGCTCTCACTAGATGCGCTGAACATCATCCACACACGGGACTGTTCTAATGTTACTTCTGTAGGGTTAGAGTAGCCCTGTTTTCCGATGACTAGTAAGTGTTAAGTTGCTTGTTTTTCTTCCCTAAACAAAGGGCCCAGAAGTATGGCCTGTGCTTTGCTCTCTCTGGTGCACTATTGTGCGGGATCTGCCGGTCAAGCGTTTGGGTGTTGATACAAAGAGGCAGCCTGTCCACGTGCTCTTAGTAGAAGAGCGGCTCTCTCCACACTCTGCATGGGATGGAACGAAACTGCGTTTTGTCCCAAATTAAAAAGCCTGACCTGCGGGTTCTTCAAGGAGAAAAGGATTTCCGTCCTTCAAAGGAGACATCTGGGTCCCCTGCTCCTGCTACTAGTGCTTTTAAACCACACTTTTCTTCATTCCCCTTTCTCCACCGCGACTGGCAAACAATTTGAGTGTGGAAGTATTTCATCCTGACTTTTTGTGACGAATAGTTTGAGGAAGAGGGAAGTTTATGATTTCCCAAGCTGATATAGTTATCTTATTTTCATAGGGTTTAAAGGTCCCTCTATGTCTTCAAATAATTTTAATAAGCATATAGAAATTGCCAGCTGGCTAATCCTAAGAATATCCCTTCTCCCTGTGCATTTCACGGAAAGATCCTGTGGTCAGGAATTATAAAGCTCTCCGTGCACTGACCAGTTAGGATTATAGCCTCATATGGCAGTGTCTACCTCCCCCACCCCCATCCCCCGCCGTCTTTCCCTGGGTATTGTCAGTACCCAGTCATCCCTCTTAAGGATGTCGAAGTCACCTTCACCCTGCTCACCAGGGAGAACGTCAAGACTGGCTCGCACTAATGAGCGAATCTGGAATTGAGACATTACATGCAAATCCATCAGTGTGATTAAACTGAACACCCACACTGTGTGTGCTCAGTAGTTTCAAAGAGCCTGGCTGCTAAAATGGCTTCATATTCTTATACCTTTTGGCACCCTCCTAAAAAAAGATGGAAGGAAACGGAATTCTTCCACCGCTACAGATGGACGAAGGCAAATCCATGTTAAGCAGCTATCAAGTAATTTGAAGCATCTCAGGTCTGCTGATAAGTCAATAGCTCTATGGGATATTTGTAAACATACAAAAATACAGATAAATGAGGTTGTGTGCAGATATATGGAACAGACCCTACTAAGTTGCAAATAATGTGAAACCTCCTTAATTCAGACTCACTCAGACTAGAATTTCTGATCTTCCAAAGGTGTGGCTAAGCAGAAGTTTGCTTTTACCCTATCAATGGAGAAGACCTGTGGAACAAGTGAGTAGTGCAGATGAAAATTACAAGGGAAGGATTTAATCTTTGAGAAATCACATCACTTCTCATGTCTTCATATTTGACTATTTGACTATTATTATACACAGATATCTAGGGGACAGTTAAAAAGCATTTTCACATATCAATCAAAGTAGATACTCAAAGAGACCCAAGTAGGGGTTCTTAATTATTGAAATGGACCTTATTTTTTATACTTTAAAAAGAAAAGCTGCATATCTTTCCAGTACTCTATGGTTTAATTTTCTCGCAAATGAATGCATGTCTTTGTGTAGATAATACAGATTAACAAACTATTAACATGTTGATGTGTTCATCCTGCTTTTGATTTTTTCAAGTACTCTGAAAAAAACAATATGTGCATATTTGTGTGATATGTATAGAATGTGTGTACATCCAAAATATAAGTACAGTGACTTTGGCTGGGTGATGGCGGCACATGCCTTTAATCCAGGAACTCTGAAGGCAGAGACAAGAAAATCTCTGAATTGAAGTCCAACCTGGTCTACAGAGTGAGTTCTAGGACAGCCAGGGCTACACAGAGAAACCCGGTCCCAAAACAACAGCTTAGCTCAGAATTTAAAAAAAAAAAAAAAAGGTCCAGCTCTGCCACAATCTCCAAGTTGAAACTGAGGGTCCAAGTTTCAATTTTCAGTTTCCTGTTCTATAAAATCAGAGGGATACTCTTACACTCACCTGGCATGTCAGGTTTATTGTAAAAAAATAAAAGCAGATTTTTTTTCTTCAAGTTCCAAATTCAAATTGCATGTCAAAAAAGCAGAATGGAAATAAAATTATTTTCTCTTTGACTGATAACTCCCCTTGTTGTTGGAAGTGTTGATGACGCATATCCAGGTACCCATTTCAAGTTCATTCTTAACTGAAGAAGGTACTGTGTCCTAGAAAAGTAGGGTGAGCGAAACCTGTAAATGCCTTTTCATTTTACTTACCCACAGAGTTAGAAATTAAAACCATAGCATATGCTAGAAATGCATAGAAAAAAATTAGATTTCAGTCCTTTTAAGAGTTGTTTTTTAAGTCACTAAGTAAAGTTTAAATAAAATTTTCTTATCAACTGTGGTGGCATTTTCCTTTAATCTTAGCACTTCGGAGGCTGAGACAGGCAGATTTCTTCAACTGTGAGGCCATTCTGGGCTACCCAAAGAGTTCCTGGACAGTCAACATAGTGGGGAGGCCCTGTATCAACAGCAATAAAATTCAATAATGACCAAGGGGACAGAACAAAATAGAATGTGAAAACGTCACCTAGAAATCCAGGATGGAGTCAAAAGCCTAGAATGGGGGCAGAAAGGCTAGAGACTATAGTAGTCCCATTCTGAAGCATTTTAGTGAACTAACAGATCGTCCTGACTTCAACTGCAAATATCAAGCCTGGTGGTAGTGGCACACCCCTTTAATCACATCACTAGAGACACAGAGGCAGGGAGGGGGATCACTAGAGGACACAGAGCTAGTTCCAGGACAACCAGGACTAGCTACACAAAGAAACCATGTATCAAAAAATAAAAGAAGGAAGGAAGGAAGAAGGAAGGAAGGAAGGAAGGAAGGGGGAGGGGGAGGGAGGAGAGGAAGGGAGGAAGGAAAGAAAGAATGGAAAGGGGGTAAAAAAATGGGTGGGAGGGAGGAGAGAGACAGAGAGAGAGAGAAAATAACTGCAAGTACTGGAACAATATTCTTCCCTTCAGGAGTAAAACACTTGTTTCCTAGAATATGTCTGTATTCCAGACTTCAGTAACTTCAAGAATTTGAGGCAGACCAACTTTATTAAATAGACAAGCAATCCGTCTGTGCAATATTTTATGTGGGTTAATACATAATCTTTATCATTCAGGCTTATAGTATGAAATACCTGTAGAGATAAACTTGTATAGAATTACAGAAACACAGAACATGGGAGACATGGGATAAAATACTCTCAGAACATAAAGTGTTATTTTTGCTATCTTCGTTGTTGAGGGGAATCACCAGGGAATTTTTTGAAGCAATCCTTGGGTCTCAGATCAAATAAATCACAGAACAGGACTTGAACACTAGTATTTTTCAAAACTCTCCCAAGGGGGTAGACAATGTTCAGATACTATGGGTTGAAAAGTTGAATAAATAATTGCACCAGGAGGTAAAGAAGCTAGAAAGGAAAATTTCCTTGAATGGGGCAATATTTATACCAGATTTATTTGCTTTTTGACATCACTGAGACCTAAAAATATGCTTAGGTTTTGTTTGGTTAGTTCGTTGTTTGTTTTGTTTGTTTGTTGTTTATGTGTTTGGTTGGTTGGTTGTGTGTTTGGTTGGTTGGTTTTGGGTCTTTTTTTTTTTCATGCCAAAAACTTTTCTGAAGAGTGACCCTTATTCCAGAGACTGTGAGAACCAACCTTTCCGACCTTTAAAGTTCTAAATTTCAAGAACTTAAAGTAGCATTAGATTGTCTTAAGAGTCTAGATCACACTACACTTTAGGAAAAGATTTGATATCTCGATCTGGATCAAAGCTGAAATTGAAAGAAGACTCAGGTTTTGTGGCTCCCAAGTGGATGGACTTTATGATGCTATTTAATCTTCTGTACTTTGGGAATTCTCATAGCCATATCCAGGAGTGTGGAGTTTCAGAATGGTGCTTATGATCTGAGAATTCAAGGCCTTATATTTACTTAAGTTTCTAGCATACTCACAGTGCCATCATATCTTTTCTTTTATTTCTTTCTAAGAATAATAAATCTTTTCAGACACCATTATAGATGGTTGTGATCCACCATATGGGTGCTGGGAATTGAACTAGGGACATCTTTTATTTCTAATAGTAACTAAATATAGTGGCTATTCCTGGTTGTCAACTTGACTATATCTGGAATGAACTACAATCCAGAATTGGAAGGCTCACCTTTGATCCTGATCTTGAGGCTGGGAGATACAAGTTTCTGACCTGGATCTTAATATGGAGATCTTGAGGCAAAGTGGCTATGAATCCCAGGAGCTTAAGGCAAGGAGATCTCCAAGTTCAAGGTCACCTGGGACAAAGCAAGTCACAGATCCAGGCGTGGTGGTACACACCCTTAATATGGGACACACCTTCTGCTGGAGATTTACATAAGGACATTGGAAGAAGGAAGAGTCTCTCTTTTTCGCCTGCCTGTCTGCCTTGTAAGACTGAGGCACTGCTAGATCCTTAAACTTCCATTCACAGCTGCTGCTGATCATTGTTGGAATAAGTCATAACTTCTATGACTCTGGAGAACCCTGACTAAGACACTAAATAACAAAATAAATAGCCTATAACATTAGGGAGGGCAACAACAATGCTTTCATTGTATTACCTTGACCCTTCCAATCTCACAGTTCTCATCACCTTCTGCCTAACACCCAAAACTGTGGTACTGCTACTCTTGCCTTTTATTCTGCTATCCTGATCTCTGAGATCAGAATTAAAATTTCATCCTTTAAAACTACTGAAATGGAGAGGTGACTCAGGACCTGGGTTCAATGCCCAGAACCCACATATCAGCTCACAACTGTCTATAATTCCAGTTCCAAGGCATCTTACACCCTCTCACAGACATACAGATAGAAGATCAATGTAAATAAAAATAAGTGGGCTGGAGAGATGGCTCAGTGGTTAAGAGCACCGACTGCTCTTCCAGAGGTCCTGAGTTCAAATCCCAGCAACCACTTGGTGGCTCACAACCATCTGTAATGAGATCTGACGCCCTCTTCTGGTGTCTGAAGACAGAAACGGTGTACTACTCACATATAATAAATAAATAAATCTTTAAAAAATAAAATAAAATAAAAATAAGTAAACCTTTTTTAAAAACTGACCCCTCTCTCTAAAATCTAATTCAAGCCTAAGATCTACTATAAAGAAAGGAACACTTAAAAGTTGGTGATAGTTAACATAGAATGTCAACTTGACAGGATGTAGAATCAGGTACAAGAGAAGCTTCTCGGCAAATCTCTAAGAGATTTTGTAGTTTAATTGATGTAGGAAGATCATCTTAGCTGTGGGCTGAGGTCCTGACCCAATAATAAAAGAAAGTAAAGTAAGTTTTGGCCTTCATTGGACTGCAATGTGACCAGGTGCCCCAAGTTCCTCCTACCGTGAAGTCCCCATCATGATGCAACTGAGAGTTCAACCAGTCCGGTCTTAAGTTGTTTTTGTCAGTGTTTTGACACATCAAGGATACAAGGAACTAACACAGAGCCAAACTCTAATTGCAGTTCTGCCAGGA
The DNA here is from genome assembly GCF_011064425.1 of Rattus rattus. Lineage (NCBI taxonomy): Eukaryota > Metazoa > Chordata > Mammalia > Rodentia > Muridae > Rattus > Rattus rattus. Next base: position 96,820,295 of record NC_046157.1, on the reverse strand, counting down.
GTAATGTGCAGGAGATTAGACATGCTTTTCCCCACTTATATGTAAAATTAAGAGGTCAGGCTGGATAGTATTAAATAAATGCTTTCCATGGGAAAGTTCAAGTCAATGCATTAACAATAGTTCCAGATGCACTCGAGGCAAATAAGAAAATGTACTAGGTTAAGAAGAAGTTGAGCATCTCCGTAGCATTTCCAAGCCTTGTTCACAGATGCCAGCATTCATCTTCACTGCAAATGAGGTTGAAAATGGGGCTAGATGCTGAAGCTCGTGTGTGGGTCCTAGGTTTGAACATCACCACAAACAATAATAATAATAATAAATAAAAGTCACTTGAAACTTGATCTGACCACCTTCTTCCTTTAGATAGGACCTTTTACGTGTCAATATAACTTATCTTAGAGGTGACACCACTCAACGAGGGTACATTATGCAGAATCTTGTCACATTACATATATATTACTCTGGATTTACTAGTCCCAGAAACTTTCCCCTACACTGCTGTGGTTCATCTGGAAAAAAAAAATAGTTGCAGTTCATGGTATTATTCCTCTTCTTGGATAAGCTATATGTATATAAAAGAACATGTTGCTAGGCAGAAGAAGGCACCATAAAAGATATTGTTTAAATTGCTGGATTAGACTTAGTTCTGTATTCAAGTTTAAATGGTGGATTTAAAACGACACAAAGACAAATGCCAAGGAAATTTCAGTCAGTCTTAAAGATCACATAATTTCAAGCTCCCCCCAAAAAAGTGTCTGGTAAGCATATTCAACCACGCTTTATAGGTTAACCAAAGCCCAAGGGGATTCCTGACCATGCTTACCCAAATAAACTCAGAAGAGGTGCCATTGCAAGACTGTACACTTCTTCCTCTTCCCACATATCTCTTCATAGGCCCTTTCTAAATCAATGGGATAGTAAGCATCATCTATGTCTTCATAAATCCTTTTTATGTTCTTCGTATGATCAGGTACCTTTGGACCCAAAGAGTTTTCAGGAAACTGGAAAGCAATATATAGCACTTGATTGGCATCATGGATTATTTTATTAAACCAACCCAGGATATGGAGGATGGCAGGTCCAAAAGAGACTTAAAATCATCCTCATCTTCCCCATAGCTGAAAAGGGCCACAAAGGACCTAGCTGATTATAAGGTTAGAAATTATGTTTTCAAGTTCCCATCTGGAGGCATGTTTGTTTCTTGCTGGGTAAGTTTGCTCCTGAGTTCTTCAATGGCCTGTTTTGAAAGGGTGCCATTGAAACAAATGCCTCTGTCTTAAAGACTTAAAAAAAAAATAATTGAAAACAATGTAGGGCTATAAATGTCTGTGCCCACAGCCAAGATAAAAAATGCAAAGTCTGGGCCACCTTGCCTTTAATTTTCTAACTGCTGTTTTGTAAGGCTGTGTCATGCTTCTCAGTTCAAACACGCTTCGGTTCTTTATTATTCATGGACCTTTTTCTCAGTCAGTGGTGTTGAATAATAAAACAGCCTAGGATCAAATGGGCCAATTCTCCACGCCTGACACCAACTGCTACTGTTCACTGGGCTCTGCCAAGCGTTGCCTCTGATAATGAGTGGGATTTGGTTAAACAGTAAATTAATGAATAATGAAATATCCAGGTTGATCAGTTAGAGAGCACGCTTGCTTTGCCCTGGGCTAAATGCTTGGGGCAGAAATTACTCTCAAACGGCACTTGCCTGGCTGCTGGTCTGGATAACTATTTTACAGCCTATTGCTTGACAGAATGCTGGGGGGTGGGGGGTGGGAGGGATAGTCAATGGGGGAGAGGAAAGGAAGGACAGCGTTATTAACAGGGTGGGGGGGAGAGAGGAAGAATAACCTAGTTATCACCTTGTAGGTTCCTAATCTCCATGTGTAAGAACAAAGTCACAAATATGATCTGGAGAAGTCACAAGTCCAAAATTCCCAACACATGTCTAACATCAAGAGGAAATGAGGAGTGAAAACAGTCTCTTTTGTGTGCTTACGAGCATATGTGATTAGAAATAGAATCATTGGACTATTCAACTGCAAATGCTTGTTTTTGTGTACACATTAGAGTGGCAACACGCAGGGCAGAGCGACCGGACCATCCAGTATCCAGGTGATAGGAAAACTCTGCTCATTTCCAGGCTCCAAGTTCTGACTCTTGGACACGCCCACTTCTACAAATTAAGGTGACTGTTTCAAATGTCCTTCATTAGAAAAGACGGCTCCCTGCAAGTGAGATTCTAAAGACTTATAACTACAGCCACAGATATTTTGTCATGTTTCAGCTGCACCTGTGAGTTTTTAAACTGTTAAGTAATGCCACTCTTTCCTAACGGAGCAGCTTGGCTCCGTGACGATCAGACCGTTGTTGCCCTTTTCAAGAAGCAAGCTTTGGATCATCAAAAGAACACAGCTGAGTGCCGTAAGGACAACATGTACTGAGAAAATGTGGGACTTTTTTCAGTCTCAACATTTGTTTTTGGACATAAATTTCTCTAATTGGTTATCTCTGGAATATCTCATTCTTTCAGATCTTTGACCCTTTCAAATTGGCTCAAGATTAGTGGACTTTTCAGTTTTATATACTGAACAGTTAAATCCATCTCAATAAATCGATTAGCATGTGGTGGGTGAATATGTATTGTCCAGGGAGTTAACATTGCTTTGCTTTGGGGTTGTGTTGAGAGTGAAGAAAGAGATGTGTATCTCATGAAGTTGTTAGGAAAGTAAGAAGTTCTTTAGGGACTTGGGAATTAAACTCAAAACTGGCCAGGAAAAGGCTAGATGCTGTCTTCTCTTCTTTCCCTGATGTAGAAGTAACAAATGAATGTTTTTAAGATAGATCAATAAGTCCACCAACTAATAAAAACAGAGAAAGGAGCAACATAACTGCTTACGGTTTGCATTCTTCTTTCCATTCCTGGGGCCTGAAAGGGGGAAGGCTCTGTGGATGGTACCCCTCTAGATTCTGCCTACAAAGCTGTGTCATCCACAGATATTTAACCTCTGCACTAGTACCCAACCCCTTGCCAAGAAAAAAAAAATGAAATGCTCTAATTGTCTTTATTACTTTCAGACACTGGCCACGAAACACAGATGTTCAGTATTGAGAATTGAAGGAAGGGTAAAAGGTCACAAGGAGCCAGGTCAGTTTGATCCTTCTTCGGATTATGTAGCTCTGTTGTCTTGACTGGCCCCTATCATTCCAAAAGAACAGAATATTTGAATAGAATACAGAAGCAAGTGACTCACCAGTGAGCCAATTTCGTTAGCTGGGCTTGTGCCTGTGGCTCTTTATCCTGCATCCCTAAAAAGTGGGGAAAATGTATGAGCCAGCAAAGGCAGCCTTGAATCTGCTTCATCCTTGAAAGTACCCCATCTTTAGGAATCCATAACTACAAGACTTCCACCCACAAAGGAAGAGGGTTAAAGTATAAGACATTTAAACATGGAGTGGGTAGAGACAGGCAGATCCGAGTTCAAGGCCAACTTGGTCTCCATAGGGAGTTCCAGGACAGCCAGGGATATTCTGTCTCAAACAAAATATAAATAGATAGATGGGTAGATAGATAGATAGATAGATAGATAGATAGATAGATAGATAGATAGATAGATAGATAAATGAGACGAAGAGAAGGAGGAAGAAGAAGAAAACAAAAACAAGAGCTTTAACACATGGCCCTATCAGGACAAAGAAAATTGACTTGGGTAAATGTTGCTTTGTTGTGCCTACTCGGTGTTTACTCGGGATCTGCAGGTTCAAGCCTGAGCTCATGTGTTGCATGCAGCTGTAGTCCCCACCTGAACTGCAGTCCCCAAGGCATGTCTCTCATCTCGTCACCTGGCAAAACCACCTGTCAGGGATGATATTTATACCAGGTCATCCTAGTCAAAGCTTGATACTTTACTCTCCCAGTTAGCACAGTCACACACACACAAAAAGTTTCTTTGTCATTTGTCATTTGAGAACAGCCCATGGCGGACTGAAGTTTGGCTTGGTTTGATGCTTGCTCTTTTTGGCTTGGGTCATGGCTTGGGTCCCCTCATTTTTGAACCAGCTCCTCAGACATTATACTTCTACCTGCAAGGAAAAAGCAATTTTCAAGGTTTTTTTTTTTCCTTTTTTAAATACGTCCTGTGTATTCCACTTCCTTAGAAATTCGATTACAGGTTACAGTCTGCCGACCTGAATAGCCATCAGCCCTTTTGTGCGCTAAGGTGCTAATTGAGGGTTGGGATGTCAGAGTCCAGCGTATCAGGGCTTGATGATACACACCAGTCTCTGTAGTAAGACCAAGTTGGGGGAGTTTCCATCCTAAAAGTGTGATTCTCTTTGCAGTCCCAGAGAACGTCCTGTCCCCACCTCTCTGTACCCCACCGCTCACATGCCAGTTTGTTTTCACTCACACACACCACTTGGGACATTTGTCTACTCAAGTGGAAAAATCCTGACATCCCACCGTCGCCACCACCTTTCTATTTATACGCCATGACTATTTCCTCCTCCCTCTTAATCAAATGGCCGCTGAGCACGACTTGGTTAATGACATCTGACAACCACATCCTTGAAGTGTTTGCTAATATCTGAAAGCAGGCACGCCTGGGACGTTAACTGGTGGGCCTGGGCAGGTCACGCTTTGGTAAGGGCCTTCAGCCATTATGAGGCTTTTTCTTAAATTTAAAGAGTGATTTTATGCAGAGGCCTCTCTGGGCAGCAGGTGTGACTGTTCCATCCCATGACCTCCCCACTCCTCTGGCTAAAGTCAGCTCCAGTATGCCCTTCGGAGAAGAAACATGTACCAATAGGCCCAGAACAAATATGGGACCAGAGTCAAGTACGTTAAAGTTCTGTGACAAAACTACTCCCTGGATCGGGATTAGAAGCTCTGGTGGGGGAGGGAGGGTGTGGAGAGAAAGAGACGGGGAGGGGGGGAGGAATCCTATAGGGGTCCTGCCCACGTGGCAGCAGTTTGCAACACTAGATCCCCAAGTGGCACGCAGGAGAAGCCCTGGCAGAGGCACCGGGCCAGCCTGGCTGTGGCTGCTGGGGATCCGCCCTAGAGCGCTGCGGCGTTCGTGCGCGTGCAAGGGCAGGCGGGCGCGCCCGTGACACCCAGTCAGACCTCCAAGAGAAGGCTCACAGATGTGGGGCTGCGGGAGTCTCATCCGCTGGCTACACGCAAGCTGAGGAGCGCGCGCGCGCAGTGCACGCGCCTGCAAGCCGCTTCTGGGGACGCATTACTTCTTCGGTACCCAGTCTCTAAATTGTGCAGTTCTGGTTAGGGTGGCGCGTAGGCTCACCCGGGAGAGAAGTCAATTGGGCTGCACCAACCAGTGACCTTGGGGAGAGCCATGAAGAAAGCCAAACTAGAAAAGTGGATGCCGAAAGACATTTGACGGATCTCATCTTGAGCGAGCGCTTCAGGTTATTTATGAGGCCCGATTTTAAAGTAGTGGCTGCCAGGGACGTAAAAAAGAAGCTCACCCCAAGCTATGAGAGGAAATACAGTTGCAAGAATGCTGTTTATGACGATATAAATCAACATGAGGCTTGTGAGAGGGAGTAGGAAGAGAGAGAGTTTTGGGTAGAAACTAAGAAACAAAATCACGGAGAAAAAAAATGAATCTCACCCTCTGAGCCCTACCCTACCCTGCACCCGATCTGCATCTGCGTCAAACTCCTTGAGGGATCAGGGGGAAGTGAGAGAGGAGAGCGCACACACGGTCCTGGGTGGGGTAGGCTAGCGTCTTCCCTGAGTTTACAGGAGGACCCATTAAAAGGCCAGGAAATACATGTAAATAAACAACTTGGAAGATTTATGGGAAAGACTTCAATTTTATAGGACCGTATTTATAGAGCTCCGCCGGCTCCGTTATAAATAGATTAATGGGAAGCTAAAATTAATGGACTTGTGCGTTGCACGTTTAATTTCTGAGTCTTCAACAAGGCAGACAACCAAGGCAGCTAGGGTGTCTTGTCTGGAAGCTGTAACGGACCTTCTTGCAAAGGAGAGGACCTACAGGACCATCAACAGCCTGGTGGTCCCCCTCATTACCCCCACCCCCACTCCGCGGGGGATGGACAGGGGACCAGTTGTTTTCAAATAAGGAAAAGGAAAGGACTTTACATTTCTTTTTTTTTTTTTTTGTCTTTTAGTATCTTCTTCAATTTATTTATTTTCAGTTTCTTAACATTTTTATTGTAGAAATATTTCACTTGGTTGGATTTTTTCCAACATATTCACTTCCCCATTTTTGAAGTTACTGAAAATGAAATTTCCCCCCTCATTTCTTTCCCATTATGTTTATAATTTGTGTTTAGAAAAGGCTCTGACTTCTGTGTGTGTTGTCATGGTGTTTTATCACAGCAATTAAGACATTAAGACAACTGGTCATTGTATACATTTTCTATATGTGACCTTAAAAACTAGTTCTGAAGCTGAATGTCGTATTTTATACATAAGCATTTGTTCAGGTCAAGTCTGAATGCACACACACTGTCATTCCTTTGACTATTCCGGTATACTGAAGATGAGACAGGACAAGTATGAACTGTCTCTTACTTATCCCCATCAGTCCTTTCTGGCAACTCTGTATGATTCTGTTTGGTAGCTTTTTTTTTTTTTTTTTTTTTTTTTTTTATTTTTAACTTGAATATTTCTTATATACATTTCGAGTGTTATTCCCTTTTCCGGTTTCCGGGCAAACATCCCCCTCCCCCCTCCCCTTCCTTATGGGTGTTCCCCTCCCCACCCTCCCCCTATTGCCGCCCTCCCCCCAACTGTCTAGTTTACTGGGGGTTCAGTCTTAGCAGGACCCAGGGCTTCCTCTTCCACTGGTGCTCTTACTAGGATATTCATTGCTACCTATGAGGTCAGAGTCCAGGGTCAGTCCATGTATAAGGACTTTACATTTCTAAATCGTAAAACTTCTATCTTAATGAGGACCTTAAGCCAGTGATAGGTTAGAGGAGGCAAGGTAAGTTTTGTGGCTGCTCTGGTGAGCTACAGGCACACAGAGAGGGCAAGGACTCCAGCTCTGGGAGGCGGGCAAGGTCAATCCCGCGAGCTCTGCTTTCCTAAGGTCTTCTATGGTCTTGTATCGTAGTGATGGTCGCAGCTCCCAACCATTCCTTCTCCCCGCACATCCTGCACCTCCATTTCTTTCCCCACAGTTATAGCCTCTCTAGATCTGGAGTTTGGCTTACACAATCTGGAGTCATTGACTTCTTACCAAAAACTGGTGGGCGAGTCATGCTGGTCCAGAGTTTGCCTGCAGGGTAATAGATCAGTTTTCTCTTTATCCAAGGCTGTTTCGTCCCTTGCTGTAGGAACTCACCATACAGTAAAATTACCCACAACAAACACAACTCTCTCTCTCTCTCTCTCTCTCTCTCTCTCTCTCTCTCTCTCTCTCTCTCTCTCTGCCCAGTGCTAACCAGCTCTACACTCTGTTAAGCAAATGAAAGGGAAGTCCAATGTTAACACATCTGAGCAAGAGACTAAAGCACTAAAGAAAACTAAAGTGCTCTTTTAAGCTATATAGATCACACACCCTCATAATGACACTTCCTGTGGGACTTCTGTTTTGTTTTGCTTTGTTTGGGTTCTTTCTTCTTTCCCCTTCCCTTCTCCTTTTATTTTATTTTATTTTTGAGTTCACTGTTTACAGTTCTAGCCATAAAATCTCTCCTCCCTTTAAATTAATACATAATCCTAGAACTAGAAAGACTAGCATAAAACTGATTCTTCCAGCTCTTCTGTTTTTCTCTACAGGAGACTCTAAATGGACAAGACTCCTTTGAAAAACAGAAATTTTATGAGAGGCATACTATTAATTACTCAAGCGCCAACTATATGTTACATACTCTTGCATAATCTGAGCTCAGGACGTACCATTTCTGTATTATGTACTGGATGTTATTTCTGCTTTTTATGATTATATTAGGCAATGGAGGCATAGGAAAAGACAGATAAAGCCCGTGATGCTCCAAGAGACGCAGTGTCTCATACAAACTGCAGAATATCTTGAATGACCTTGCTTTCCTGGCCTCCAGGAAGATATTCCTACCTTGGGACAAAATACAATTGAGACATTCAGTCATTGGAGCTTAGGGGGTTAAGCTAGAGTCCATTAACCCAAGCGAGAAAAGCTGGCCTCCTCAGAACCCAAGATAAGAAACAGCATCCTAAGCGTGAACCACAATTCTATCCTCTTTTTTGGCCAAGGGAGCGTTTTCATCATTTATTTCCAGAGACCCTTACTGAGGAAGCAAAGAAGAGATTCCATCCTGAAATGAACTACTTAAACACCCCTCCACCCTCACCCTACCCCCAAGGGCAGGAGCCATCACCCAGTTTTGCAACAACACCTGGGGACACCTAGCCCATTCACCACCCACAGTAAGCATCTTGGACTAGGACTCAGCATTTTTTAGTCACCCAGGAAGTAAATATAACACTTCTTTTTTTTTTTCTTTTAAGGGTAAAACAAACAATAAGATGTAGTTAATATGAACTTTTATTACAAATATGATTGGGACTAGTATCCATTTGAAATTTTAAAAGTAAAAAAAAAGCACCTCCTACTAGAAACTAAAGTGTTCATTTTTCTGATAAGCAAAATTTATTGTATTTCTTTGTAACAAAAACACTGTATGTACTTCAGTGAGGGGAGGGTGCAAAAAGAAGAAAACTTTTTGCTATATCTCTTTTCTGTCTGTAGAATGATACAATGTCCTTGTTTAAGGAACTAAAGAGGAGAACACAACAAGAACACAACAATCTTTTTATTTATGTAAATCAGATTAACACTGGACAACAAACCAATTTCTACCCAATACCATAACAGCTTGTCTATAAAGAACAGAAAAATTCGGATAGGATTCTAGCTAGGGTCAAGCGTTTTTTTTTGTGGTTTTTTTGTTTTTTTTTTTTTTTAACCACCCATTCACAGAGGTATAGATTCACAGATAAATAATCCCAAACTACTTGCTCATAATATTTACACATTCCCATTAAATTAAGCATAAATAAATATATACAAACTTAACACGGATACCCTCCAGAGTGCTCTCAGGAAGAGGCAGTTGGTACCTCTTGACTGGGTGGTAAAAACAATGTTACTGAATTAGAGGCCAACTCAAAAGGAGAATCAATGTCTGTATTTAAAGAAGAAATAGTGTTCACTCCGTTTTTTTTTTAAAGAAAACAAATTCCAATACTTTTTTTTCTTTTGTCAATAATTTAATATACATCACTAAAGGAGGGGAGCTCTTGTTTCTCAGAACTCTTGAGGCAGTGTCTGATGGTTTAAGGTCATCATTTCCTTCCCACAGAATGTATTACACGCACAGGATATCAGGTATGGTGACAACTTTTCTATCAATACACTAACTAGGGATGGATCTTGTAACCATAAAGGAAGTGTGTAGAAAAGTTGGGGTGTTGGGGTTTTCCATTCGACCAGCTTCCATAGGATATGAAATCATTGCTTAAGAGAAAGTTCCTTGGGCAATGCCAACAGAAGTCGGATTTTTTTTGAAAGCCCGTTGAGCTCTTTATATAGGGTTGGAGAAAGCTAACGGTGAAGAGGTAGATAGGGTTGCGGGAATGAGTAAGAGACAGGTGGGAGCTTGCAAGGTAAGTCGGGGGAAAGGAAGAAAAGTAAGTTACCTCCTAGTTGGGCTGGAAGTTAAAAGTTAAAGGTCTCTGGAGAGGGAATCCTCACTAGGAACAAACTCCATGAGACCCAGAATACAAGTAGGAGAATGTTTCATTCAAAAAGAAGGGGCTAGAAGAGCCTAGGGAGAACTCCAGTACTTACAGGCTTACTCTTCAGTCTTTAGTTACTTGGTTTTGGAACCCAGCATTTAGTGGGGGCGTGGCGGGAAGGGGTTGAGGGCCTAGATAAGGCGTCTACAGAGTGCAGGGGAGAAGATGGGACTATAACTCACCTGTTTGGTTTGAAAACAAAACTCAAAGGGTCTGGCCTTACACGTTTTCCTTGACTTAAAAGGCAAACTCTTGTGTTAATCCTACTGTTTATTGATTTAAACACCCCCCCAAAAAGAACAAATCTTTTAATAACTCAATTATCAGATAAATGTAGCCGGCTTAGCTAAAGACAGCATGGGGCGGAAGGTCCGAAGTGAAAGAGGGCGAGAGAAAAAAAGAGAAACAGAAGACAACACCGGAGGTGGGGGAGGGGGCTCAAACCCGGTCTATCTAGCCGCACCTTCGCGATGCTCCGGTGGACACCAGGGCGTCTAAGGGAGCCTACCTACCCTAGAATGACAGTTCTTATTTCATGTCCACACTTCAGGAGAGTAAGGGTGGGGACAGTTTTCTTCCTGGCAATAAAGAATCCATGGAAGTTTCAAAGTGTTTGGACTTTTCCAAACTACAGCCTCTCTAAGAGTAGGGCCGGCCGGGAGTGACCGCTTGCGGCAAAGGGGTTTTACCGACCGAGCTCTGGGATCCCTCCCCCCAGCAGCCAGTGGGGCGCCGCCCTTTTACCTACTCGGGAACCAGCCTTTCTCAGTTGCCTTAGCCCTTAGGGTGAGGCCGAGAGCAAGAAGGGACTGTGCGGCTTGAGCCCCCAGCAGCTGCTGATTCTATGTCCTCAACACCACTGGGCTTCAGTGGCCCACATGTTCCCAGGACCTGCACAGTAAGAGCAAGGCGCATCCATCGCGTCTCTCGATGTCACACGCGTGGGGCGCGTTGCCCTGCAAGGAAAGGAGACGATGTTTTTCAATGTGTTTTCTGTTGGCCTTGTGCAATCAGAATTCAACTAATGCAAGCGTCCAGGCTCTCGGACAAAAGGGGTGGGCTTCTAAACTGAGGAAAGATGTGAGTCAATAGTTCGCACAATGCCTTCTTCCTGCCCTTTCTACTCCTTTCAGCTTGCCTGAGGCTGTGTCCTGAAAACCTACCGGACTCAGCAGCAGTTAGAGACAGGAAAGGAGATGTTGCCTGACCTCTATTTTTGTTTACAACCTTCCTGGATCTCAAACCCACTCACTTTCCTTTTCCTCAAATAAAATCCTTTGAGCAAAGCCCCCAGAGGGTCCCTAAAACTGAAACCCCTTCCCTTGCTACAAAATGGATTGGAAAAGAATAGGAAGACTGAGAGTCCAGATTATTTGGGGGGAAGAGATTGTCTGTAAATCACAGAAAACATGTGAATGTTTATCCCAATGGCTTTTGTAAAGATTCCCGTCCAGGTGGTTGAAAAAGAACCACGTGTACCCAAACTAAATGTGTGCACCAATCAAATACTCTATTCCTTGATCTTGTTAAAGATGCAGGCTTTACTTCATGGTAATATTAAGACGGGGCATAGTGAAATGTTGGACTAAGAGAAGAGAGATACATTAAAAGCATGGAACTTTATCCATTGGGAATATTCTCAATGTATCTGGACATGAATTCAAAGCTGAAATACAAGCTTGTTCCTTTGCTCTGTGCTTTGTGGTGTGTGTGTGTGTGTGTGTGTGTGTGTGTGTGTGTGTGTGTGTGTGTACATCATTTTGTGCACCAAACTAGACACCAAAACAACTGTGTGTCTGAGAAGGAAAACTGTTTCATTCATAAAGCAGAGTCATGGTAGTTTGACGACTGTCTTCCCCAATTACGTCAGCAGAACTGCGTCTTTCCCCATTAGAACATCGGTCCCCAAAGAGTCCGAGGAAATGGAATTCATTTTTTTTTTCAGTTAAGACAATACCCTTAGAATATAGGTTCCCAAGCAAGATGCCTTCCTGACTCGACCACCCTTAAAATGCTTTTTGCCATGCCCCGCCCCTGCTGGAATTTCCCCCGTTGAGGTGCCTTAGCAAGAAATTCAATGCTGCTCCCCAACACTGGCCACTTCCTAAATGATTCTCTTTGAGCTTCTTTAAAGAAGTAAAACCTGCCGAATCTGACACGGAGGCTTTAACTTTAAAAGGATCGGTTTTTTTTTTTTTTTCTCAGTACCTTATAGATTGTGTAGGAAGCCCAAGTCTTCTTTGAAGAAGCTCATAAACCATGCGGGTAAAGCTTTGGGAAACAGAAGAGAGTAAATGGTACATACCCCTCCGAAGGAATTACATACTAATCAAAGTTTTCATGTTTTGTTTTTTTCTTTCTTTTCTTTTTTTTTAAACTATATTTCTAGATGACACAAGTATAACAAATGCAATATTCTCTGTGAACAGGTGCTGTCACGTCTGGGAACTAGTAACATCTTTCTGAAAGGAACCATGATGAATCAACTTATCGGTTTCCTCTGCCGCGGGAGCCTCGGCTCTCAAGCCTGGATCAAAAGCTCGAGCCTCCGCCTGTCCCCCACCCCCACCCCTGGCCTCCCTAATTAAACACACCGGGGCGGGGGGGGGTGGCGGGGAGGTGGGGACTTGGGCACAGGGCTGAAAGGAACGCAGGGCGAGGTCTGGATACCAAAGGGGCTAACGTCGGAGAGGCTAATCACACTGGTGATCACCCAGCAGGTTCACGGTCCTGCTGTGAGGAGGGGGAGAAAGGGAGGCAACAGTGAGGAGATTGAGGAGAAATGGAGGGCGCGGAGTGCGAGTTTCCTTAAGAAAAAAAAATTAAAATTAAAACTTTAAAAGTTCGTGCGTCTCAGTCAACCAGCTCTCAAAAGCATTGACACCAACGTTTCTCCAATTTTCTTCCAATAAGTTAGCGTGTTCTCGTGTTTAGTCTCACGTTTATTTTCCAAAAGGGGGATCATAGTTTTCTTTTATTATCTGTATTACTAAACTCGAAAGAACCGAAGTGGAAAATCCGGACGGTTGTCTCCACGTGTATCTTGAAATAGACACCGAGAGCTGGTTTGTTGCTCCGTTGTACGCCTCAGTTTTTTTTTTAAAGTTATTTAGCTTTCTTTTAAAATTTTGATTGTATGTGTATTCTACCTAATATAATTCTTCCAAAGCCAATCCAATATGTTAAAGCTAAATTTATTTTTTTCTGTTTTCCTTTTGTATTTAAAACATTTTCCTTCTCTTTAATTTTTTTTTTTTTTTTTCATTTCCTGTGTTTCTCCTCCTTGTCGCCAGTTTTACTACCTGGGCCTTCCCCAGACGTGTGCCTGTTAGTGGTGTTGTTCAAGAACATCTTGTCCATGCCTTTGAGAGCCTCGGTGAGATAGTTCTGCAGGGCGGTGAGCGCAGCGCAAATGGCCGGGGCACCGAAGCCGTGCGTGATGAGACTGAAGTGCGTGAGACAGCTTTGTATGCCCGGCTCCAGGATGGGGCTGGGCCGGCTGTTTCCGATCGGTGTCCGGTCCTGAGCCAGCAGATCCGTAAATTCTTTACAAAGTTGCCTGCGGAAGGGTGAGGGAAGAAGACAAAAGCACCCTCAGAGTTCTGGTCGCTCGCCTAGAAAACCAGACACTCACACGAGCCCTGAGGCTTTGGGTCTGAGGACAGCAAGGCTACCCTCCGCGATTCCGCTCCGTTTCTTTCCCCCAGGGCGCTCCCTCACCCAGCAGCTGGGACTAGAAGGAACTCAGTGAGAGTAGGAATGCACCCCTCCCACCACCCCACCCCTCCACACCCCCACTCCCACCCCTACCAATTTCCCCCTCTCTGTTCCGGGACCACCTGTATTCTGCTTTAGGAAATTCGCTAGGCAGTTTAGCTTTTGATTTTGAATAGTCAATGGTTTCTAAAACCTGGCACTTTTGAAGAATTATTTTCCCTTCTTCCCGCCTGCCTTTCCAACCACTAGATCTCTCTCTCTCTCTCTCTCTCTCTCTCTCTCTCTCTCTCTCTCTCTCTCTCTCTCTCTCTCTCTCACACACACACACACACACACACACACACACACACACACACACACACACACACACACACTGAAAGATTTAAGCCCCTCAGCCACAAGCCTGTCCCTGGCATAGAAGCAGACTGCTGTAGCCTTGCATGGCCCAGGGCAAAAACCTGTTTATTCTAGGAGAGAATGCTGATTCCATTCCAAGTAAAACCCCTCTACCTGCAGCACTTTGGAAGAAATATCTCTTCCCTTCTTTAAAAAAGAAAAAAAGTGACCCTCTTTTTGCATATGTGAGCTACTAAAAATCTTTGTGTAACAGGATTGTTGTCAATATAAAAGGATTTCCTCGTCGTTTAAATAAAACTTAGAGGTAAATGGTTAAAACACTGGGGATGATAGATTTTTATTTGTTGAAGGTTTTAATTTCCTCAAGGCACCTACAATTTAGAGCACTCTCCTAGCCTTAGGAACCCCGTGTGTATGGATTGGGCTTCTCTGAGAAATTTTTAATATAGGGAATGAATGGGAGGGGTTTAGCCCTGAAGGTCAAATGGCTTGGCTATGCTGGCAGACTAAGGCATAGCATCCTCTGAGGCCACAGCCTTTCTCAGATTGGCAGGCTTCCCCTGACCACCTTCCTACACCCAGCCTCTGGTTTTGTGGGATACGCAGGAAAGCAAATGTGCATAGCAAACTGGACCTATACAGTCAAGGAAGGGTTGAATAGGCACCTAGCAACCAACCTGTAACCTGACTCTCAGGTAATCAGGGCAGATTTCTGGGTTTGAAAGACCCTTGGGGCACTCTTCCCTGGGGTGCTGCTACAGTGCCCGTGGCTAGTCATAAACCAAATGAGGAACTCTCTTTCTCCACCCACTGACAGCACCTGAGAAAGATTGATATTTCCAAGGCCTGTGGATAAAGATACCTTTCCTTTCCAGGTCTCCATTCGAAATATATGCATATATCCCTCCAAGTCACTGTGCTTATCCAATAGAGCCTCTGTCAGTGACTCGCCTACCTTTCATCATTCTGATGTGAAGGGTTTGGGGATTGGTCCAGAAATGAATGAGGGAGTGTGTGTGGGGGGGGTAGGGGTACAGGAATGAGTTTAGTGAGAAAGTCTTCCTTCCACGTTGATTCTGATAATCTAGGCTAAAGAATAGTAGCCTTAAAAATCATAAGGTTTCCAAATTGGGGGAGGGGGGAGTCAAATCATCCCTTTAAGAAATAAGGAGGTTTTTGTGGATCTTGTTACCTATTTTCAACATGTTAGTTTGGTTTTTTGATTATCTTATTCTTCCTTGGATTCCCCTGCTTCATTTATAAAGTACAACTGGTCCGTACTACCATATACCAGAGGAGGGAACCAACAACAACAAAAAAAATCTATTCTACTGCTAGATGATCTGGAGGGAACCTTTGAAAAGAGGGGTGAAGCCAGGTCTTGATCATTGGTTGAAATCTTAACTTTGTACTCATTTCCAAAGTGCCAAAAAAGGAAACTTTGAAATGCAGAGAACAAATACTTAAGGCTCAAGCATTTAAAAATTTGCACAGCCCAAGCCAGGCTCTGTAAGCAATTAAAGTTCTGGGACATTAATATTTTTTGACCCTGCGGAAAGGGGCAATCAAATTCCAATCACGTCTCAAAAACATCTGGACAAATTTGAGCAAATGATTTTTCAGCCTACCATATATTTCTTTAAATTACGCTGTCAACGGAACAAACCGCGTCCTGGAACGCTAAATAAATGAACGCTGCTGTTTAGGCCGCGCCTGTGACAGAGAAACGTGCTGGTGCACGCAGCGCCGCCCACTGCAGGCCTGAGCTGGTCATAAAACACCAACAATATGACACCGAAGCCAAAGACAGGAGTAAATCAAATAAATAGAAAACCCACTGTAAATGTTCAAATGAGCTCTAGACCTAAATTTGGCCGGAGATTTACTGTTTTCCCCTCTGGAGTTGTAGTAAATTTTACAAGTCCGTGGAAGATGACAAACAGCAACCTTGGAAATGGAGTAATTAGAGCTGTGGGTAGAGATGGGCACGCGTGGGTGACATATAGACACCCTGAGCGAACACATATTGCTGTCCCCCTGATGGCAAGGGATGACACAAAGCCCAGAAAGAAATATTCACCTAGGGATCTGGGAAGAGACATTGAGAAAATCTGCTTGACATCCCAGAACTGTTCGGGGAACTGTTAAAAAATCTACCTTCTCTTTTTGTAAACGGAGAGGAAGAGTGAGATATACCCATAGCCCCTCAAATCACCAGCCATCACGAACTCCCCACCCCCACCCTGGAGGAGCAGACAGATTCCTATGAGCGGGGTGGTTTCCTGGTAAGGCTCTTTCAAAGCACTCACTCACAAGCATAGTTTCCTGGGACCTGGGTCCGGGAGGGAGTCCTGGACCAGTTCCCAGAGACTTGGAAACTCACTTGGTGGCCAGCAGCATATTCTTTCTGGAGTGCAGATCACTGGGGTCCGTGTGCTGTCTGTTCAAATACTCGGATACGGCTTTAGCAGGGAACTCTGTTTCACAAATATACCCAAAATCCCGAGCTAAGTGAACCGCTTCCCCTGTAAGGAGTGCAGCAGAGAATCAATGGCTAGGCTAGGTTGCTAACACCTGAGGCCAGGCACTACACAACAAAGTAAAACCTGAGACGACAGATCCACAACGAAAAGATGAACTCCATAACTCAAATGAACAGGACAAATCTTATTCTACCAGCCTGTGGCTGGGCCAGGCTCTAAACAGACACTGTCCCTTCCCAAGAGACATGGGGCTTCCTGCAGATAACTCACATTGGCTTAGGGGGAAAGTAGCCTAAAGTAGTTAGATTCAAGAACCACCTTACGATTTAATTTAGACATGTGGGAAGGAGGGGATATGATACCCAGACTCCTCCCTTCTATTTAAAAACACCAGTTGCACCTGCTTGAAATAAAATTTAAAAGTCGCCACCATCTTTCTATAGTTCTGTGGGCAAACAGTCTCATATTTGCAACTAGTTGGTGTAAACAAATCTACATATGTAATTGCTACGTAGCCATAACTGTATGCAACATGGGTGTGTTTTGGGATTTAAGATGAAATCTATGGGCTGTGGAAATTAATAAATTGTGAAAAAGATATTTATAGTCTGCAGCAAAATAATTATTTGCCCTGCACTTTTCCTGACTGTTTTCAGGGTTTCTCTCTTCCAGAGTTTTCTGTCATCACCCTCCTCCTACTTAAAGACTTTCCTCTGTGCAAATATGGAACTCGAACTGCAGACATCAGGCCATGCTAGACATTCCATAGCGTGTCCTTCTGCATATGGTATCATTACCTTTTCAAAAGCACAGCCTTGGGGATTTGAGGAAAGATCACAAACATGATTAAAAAAAATAGGGGTGTTGAATTATCTCAGGAATACATTACTCTGAGAGAACATGACTTACTTTTAAAGATATAATAAGAATAGACATCAAGCCTAGTGCTTACAAGGATTCATTGTATCAAAAACCACACAGCAAATATTGTCCTTTCAGTGTGATTTCCAGTTTTTTTTTCTTCTCATTCAAAACCTGTGTCTCATTCTCATGCTAAGATTACCCTGCCTGTTTTCAAAATTATATATATATATATATATATATATATATCCCAGAAGGCAAAATGGAGGACTGGAGAGATGATTCAGTGGTTAAGAGCCCTGACTGCTCTTCCAGAGGTCCTGAGTTCAATTCTCAGCAACCACATGGTTGCTCACAATCATCTGTAATGGGACCCAATTCCCTCTATTTGGTATGTGTGAAGACAGCTATCGTGTACTCATATACATAAAATAAATAAGTAAAATCTTTTTTTAAAGACAAAATGAAATAAATACCCACATGCTAAGTAAGAAGACTCAACTACTTCCAAATAGGATTTGAAAATGTGATGACTTAAGGCCTCTGGTGGGAGAGTTTGAGTCAAAGAAACAAAAAAACAAACAAACAACAACAACAACAAAAAAAAAAAAAACCCCCAAAACGAACCAACTTTGCCTTAAAGGTGGTAAAACGCAAGACCAATAACTCTTTGATCTCTTTATGATCATCATTTAAATGATGTAAGATGCTGTACCACAAGAATCAACTTCCTACAAGAGTCATAATACCATGCCCACTAAAAAACAGGACACACAGGAAGAGTCCAGAGAAAATTCTCCACCATCTTCCATGGGAACCAACTGGCTGTGCTTCTTGTCTATCTCCTCTACACATTCAACTGTAGACATTCTTCTTCTAGACCACATAGTTATTAATTACCACAGCCCGTAGATTTCATCTCAAAACCCAAACTGACAGGCAAGTTAGAAGTTTCTTAATGACATTATGCCAATTTAATTCACAAGTAATGAATTTGCCTTGAAGTTTCAACTCATTTCTTCATGCATGTTCATAGCCCCCCCCCCACAGTTTTCTCTTAAGCATTTGCTGGGCTTCCTAAGGTGCCAATAACTTATCAAGTCCAAGTAGGTAAGAGTTTTACAACAACCATTAAGACCCATGAACACTATATGCTTTTTACACTTTTCAAGTTTTATTATGTTTGTTTATTGGGGATTGAGCATATAGAGGTGGGGAAAACACCAGGAAGACTCTCTCCTTCCACCGGTGGGACCTGGATAGAGATCAGATGGTCAGGCTTGGAAGCAAGTACCTGCATCCTCACCAGTCACCTGCATTTTGCTAGTAACACTTAGAGGTCAAGTTAGAGGAAGGCAAGGAGCTTTGAGTGCAGCCTGCAGAGTTTAAGCAGAGAATGCTCTGACTTGAAGACTGGGCCTGAGCCCTGTTGAGCAATATGATATCATATATAGTGTTTGCATCCCTGCAACTTCTGGTCCCCCCTAAGTAAAAAGACCTTTGAACTTCTCTCCTGCAGCCTCTTGCCATCTTCCTCATAAGGGCACAGCAGTCACAGTGATTTCCAGTTAATCATGAAATGTGTGAAATGTCAGCCTCCAGTGGACACTTAAGCTCAGCCACTTGGTGAAATGGCCACAAGTCTTGCTTACCTTCTACCAGGGAGGTGAGTAACGTGACATTTGCTGCTTTGCGCCTGCCCGCGGGTAAATTCAAACCGATTTTTTCTAGCCTTTCTCTCAAGGATCTCCCCCCATTTTTCGATTTGGCTCTGCAATGGCAAGAATTAACATTCTGATTAACCTCAGAGTATTCCTGAAACAAAGTTTAGACTTAGCAATCTAGAGCCCAGTGGAGCCTGAAGAGGCTTTAACTTGAGGTTAGCATTCCCTCCCCCTACCCCCTTTCAGTTATTTGCTGATAGTTTGCTGAGGTTTGCTTAATTTCTGCAATACAGAGCATTTATATATGTATACATATACATATATATATCCCAGAAAGATAAATATTGTTCATCCCATGGATACACACAGGTTCACCCCCTGCTATGGAGTCAGTGAGTAGAACAGAATCCAGGCAAACTTTTTAAAGAAGGGAAAAGAAGGGGGCTGGATTCCAGAAACCACCAGGCTTCTAAGGGAGGAACAGAACCAAACATTTTAAAGTTTTAGAAGGGGAGAGAAGACTGACTTTTGTGCTCAGATGATGTTTGTCATCATGGTAACGACAATTCTAAGACTTTTGAGCTTGTTAATGTGATAAGTACTTTGTGTTCACTATCTCGATAAATTTTATACACCTGTGTTCAGAAATTGAATTAAAACATTCCCACTCTGTATACCAAGGTGGGGTGGTGAGCACCTTTAAATCCCAGCACTTGGGAAATGGAGATTGGCAGATCTCTGAGTTGCAGGCCAGCCTCATCTACAAAGTAAGAACTGCCAGGGCTAGACAGAGAAACCTTTGTCTTAACAATCATTAGTAATCATAATCATGATAATAATAATAAAAACAAAACTGAGTATGAAGCTCAAAAGGCTCACTTGAAAACTAAACCAAACAAGGAGTAAAAGAGGATCTAAACTAAGAACATTCCTAGGTCACACCAAAGCCTAGCTTCCCTGTAGACGCTCCTTGTCTTCTAAGGGCTGGTCAAAAATAAAAGGAAACTACTTATCCCGTATGAATCCCCACTGCTGTACTATTTAGCCAGCCACTTTTAGGAAAGAAAGAAATAGCGAACATCTAAAATGGGTTTTAGCTTCAGAAGGCTTTCTCTCTCATGCAAAGTTCCTTAGCAAGGGCAGTGCCAAGGGTCAGATGTTGGCAAGAACTGTTGCAAAGAGGGGGGGGGGCATTTCACGAGGAGTCTGCCCAGGGGTTGCAATATTGGCGAGCAACTACATAGCCCCAGGGAATGACTACTAATAGTTATAAAGTACTATTAATGTTGTGAGATGTGATGTTATTGAAAGATCTAGAAAAAGATCTTTTCAAAATGGGAAGCAAAATATGCTAGTGCATTAGTCTTTGAAAACTAGTAAATTGGTGAGGATATGGACCACATGCTGGAAACTGCCTTTTCTGTTTCAAATGAATGTGCTTAGTGGGGAGACTGCTAAAGCCGAAGATGTGTAGTCGGGAGCCTTGCGCCCGGCAGGAAAGTGAAAGGTTCCCAGTCCAGAATTGTCTAGGAGGGTTGCACCTGCGCAGTGTGGTCTGGCACCGGTAGAGCGGAGTTGCAGACTGAACCTCCCTCTCGAGAACGCCAGA
This sequence comes from Rattus rattus, assembly GCF_011064425.1. NCBI lineage: Eukaryota > Metazoa > Chordata > Mammalia > Rodentia > Muridae > Rattus > Rattus rattus. The sequence goes on along the minus strand of NC_046157.1, from coordinate 96,799,835 downwards.
CCCCCCACCCTCAGCCTTTCTGCTGCTTGGCACTGGGGATTCACTCAAACTCTGGGTTGCTAGGCAACCGCGTCAAACTTTTTCCCTCAATCTCCACCATCCTCCTCCACTAATCGCGCGCGCGAGTTTATATGTGTGAGTGTGTGTGTGTGTGTGTGTGTGTGTGAGAGAGAGAGAGAGAGAGAGAGAGAGAGAGAGAGAGAGAGAATGTGTGTGTGTGGGTGTGTGTGGACGCGCGCGCTTGTGTGTCTAGTTTTTGTTGGTTTTATTTTGTTTTACCTTCTGAGGACGCCGCCCAGGAGAGACGCATTGAGGCATTCAGGGGGCGAGAGCCTTCTCTGAACTTCGCCCACAGTAACTTTGTACTTGGAAGTTGAACTGAGTAGAGATAAGCGGCCTGGGACTGAGCAAAATACCTCGCCGGTGTTCACTGACATTCCTCCCAAGAAGCCATCTTTATTCATCATTAGAGAAGTCACAGATTTGGGAGGGACAGGAACTAGGGAGAGATGGAAAAGGGGAAAAAAAGTTTCCATAAAGGTGACCGGCTTCATTAACACTACCGATGGTTGATAGGACAGGACAAGTCATCTGGGAAAGCCAATCAGGGGCAGTCACCAAGTGGAAAGACTAGGGCTCGGTGGCTACTCCAGTGGTTCCCAGCTGTATTGCGTTCCCAGTGCTCTGAACCGACCCAAATGTCAGCATTCCTCTGGAAACTTACCCCAGACCAGAGGACATGTGAGAGATCCTGCCATAGTCCAGTTAGACCTTGAATATTAGATCATGCTGTGAACCTAGACAAAACCTATTTGGTCATGTGCTTCTTGTGTGACCTTGGACACCTTGCTGAGAACCTGGTCACAGTTTCCTCCACAGTCCTCCTCAGGATAACACGATCTCATTAGTTACTTGAGGGTGAGGATTAATACCACCGTTCTCTGACAGAAATGGCTTAATACCAATGATCTTTATGGAAATTCCTCCTCTCTGACTGGACCCAAACTTATGGTCATTACTAAAGATGGGGTGCGTGTGGGGGTTGGAGGAGGAGGGAGGAATAAGTGCTGCTTCTTCCCTTATTAATGAGCCCTATATTCCCCGACATAAAACAAGAGCAAGATCCATTTACCCACAATGCTCATCTCCAGTAAGAGCAAAAGCAGTGACATGAATTTTGTTTACAAATTAAGGCACCGGCGGCTGGTGATTGTTTGGAACGGTTATGATTTACAACAGGTGCCCGGATCAATCAACCAATCACCGTAATTCAGACGAGCGGTGGCGGTCTCGCCTTGCCCCAGTTGTTTCGTTTCAGCAAGTAATTGATAACAAACCACACTCAAGGTATGTTTTATGCAGAAGTTAATAAGAGCTGACAGCTGGTTGCCACTGCGCCCCTGGTGCATTCAGCCTCTCCAGCTTGTATTTCTGTTTAATTGTGTTTCAGTGTCATCTGCATGTCAGGACGAAGCTGAGCTAGGTGGAGGGCTAGGGGAGTGAGAACTGGAGAGCAACATCCTGAAAGTCTCTCCCTTTGAACTTCTGGTTTACTTCTCCCATAGAGAACACATTGAAGTATATTATCTAGTTTAGGAGAAAAAGAAAAGAAAAGAAAGGACCTTCCACTTCTACCATTCTCATAAGGGCCAAGTTCTCACCCTGTAAATCTGGCTGGGAAAGATGCACTCTCTACCACACGGGCTCCAGAATTTTAGGAGAAAGGACTATAATTCCTTTCCTACAGGACAAATAAGACAATGCAGAATTTCTCTTTCAGTGGACTCTTTACAGCACGGGTTTCCGCATTCAGACTCCATGCTTGTTGAGAGATTTCCAAAAGTTACATGTTTATTAATTTACTTTGGTGTTTTACAAAAACCTTTCAAGAACAGCTTTCCTTAAGGGAGTGGATTTAGACACTGAAGCATTCCCTTTGACCACTTCTTGAAATAGATATAGAATTTTAGGACCTACTGTTGATGTCCAGGACCTGTTCTAGTGGAAGGAATTGTATTAGAAACCCAGTGCATCTCCTGTACTGCCATGGGTAAGGACAAGTTACAACAGGGATTCAGACTTTCTGGACAATCGTATTTTCATGAGGGACTGCTTTGCATTTGAGACTAACGCAGCAAAGTGTCAAAGTGTTTTCACCAGACATGTGCCATAGTTGGAGTTGACAATGGTGACTGTAAATCTCTTTGTAAACGGATGATTGGGGTGGAGGCATTTAATTCCTGTACACAGTATCCACACATACTTTTCTTTTCTATTTCCATAGCATTCTTGATATCTCTGTTTCTTATTTATACTCAAGTCTTCATATATGATTTATACTAATAGCCAGTGTCATGGCATCAGCTTGGGGAAGAGTTCCCCTAAATATAGATAGCCCTTTGCAGTTTCACCAAGCAAGCTAGAAAAACAAATTATGTAAAAGATCTCATCAGGCATACTTTGCTTAACATTGCTTAGAATATTTTAATAACAAAACAAGCCCAACAAACTGACAGTTGTATTATGTGCATTAAGGCCATTATTTCTTAAACAGTTAAGCGATTAGCCAGCATTTCTTGAGTCGTACTTTTTCTGGTTTTCTAATTCCCAGATGTCAAATTTCTTGAAAACTTAGCCTTTCAGAGAGATGTTATACCCTGTTCTCGAACTGTACTGTTGCTGGCGGCCTGACTCAGCTGGTAGGATTCCTTTAGGGAGAGTTAGTCCATCCCTTGGGCTGCCTCTCTCTACATAGACATATAAAAGCGCATGCGTCTACTTCTGTGGCACACTTCCGTCTTAGCAAGTTCCTTCCCGCTCTATCTCCCACCCCACCCCCGCAAACCTCACAGAGTGAACAGACATGGTTTAAATTATATTTCCCCTTTGCATCCGAATCACCTTCGTGCATTCTATCCTATGTCCTCAGGTTCTAACATCAACTCCTGCTCCTTACCCTTGGCTCAACTTGGAGCCCCAGGACCAGACCCCGTTTCTCTTCCCAGTCTTCTGTCTGGTCCATAGCTTCCTTAGCGTCTTACCTTCCTCTTGCCCTCACACCTGCTTAGCTCAGCTGATTAACCCCGTATTTTATTCCCTTCTGCTTTCTTCTAGCTTATCAATAAACTCGGAGAGCAACAGGGCCCAGTTGATTTGTTAGTAATTATGAGCACACTGTTCCTGCTCACGGAACCCGGAGATGACTGCGATAGGTTTAAAGCGACAGCAGGAAAATGCCGAGGAAATGGAGCACGACAAGACTCAGCATGAAGCTTTTGGTTCTTTACATGTTTACAATTTTCTCTGCATACATTAAAAAGTGAGTGTTTCACCTCTTAAGTTCTCAGTTGGAAGGTAAAGCCAGCTTCTTCTTGTAACACACACACACACACACACACACACACACACACACACACAGAGAGAGAGAGAGAGAGAGAGAGAGAGAGAGAGAGAGAGGAAAACTCACCCCTTTCCTTCTCCCATGAATTATTCCAGAAAAGAAAAAAATATGTAAATAGATTAGTCTTTTTTGGCAGTGAATGAACTTTTAAGAAAAAGTTAGGAAAATGGGAAGAAATGCTATTCAGTAGCAGGCTACATAGAGATCAATGGGGGAGAATTTCATTTCTCTTCTGAACAACAACTAACTTCAGGGCAAAACAGCAAGTTTGGGAAACTGTATTTGACAACCCCTGTGTAGGAAAGAGGGGGAGAAATAGACCTGCCTGACACATGAAAGGGTTAAGTCCCACTGGAAGAGACTGACAACTGTGGGAGGCACTTTGCTAAGCAACCCAGAAGTCCGTGCTTTGAAAAATAAGGATGGGGAAGCTATTCCTTGGATTTGCATCCTTTTAAGCGAACCCCTTGTCTAGATTTTATTCCACATGTTCAGCAGGTGTATACATTTGGACACAGAAATTGTGATAACACACACACACACACACACACACACACAGAGAGAGAGAGAGAGAGAGAGAGAGAGAGAGAGAGAGAGAGAGAGAGAGGAATAAATGTATCCCCCAATACAAAGTGTTGGCATTCTTTAATGACAGAAGCTGGGAACCTGAAACTTGAATAGGGTCTCATCGTGTTTTCAGCCTCTCATCTGACCTTGAGAAGGTCATTTATCTTCTTCAGCGTGTGCACTTGTGGGTTCCCACACTTGGGGCAGTGAAAAGGAATGTCTGACCTTTAGAGTTTTGAAATTCTATGGCTCCTGACTATTCCTGTCTATCTCTCTCTCTCTCTCTCTCCCCTCCCTCCTCCCTCCCCTCCCCTCCCCCTCCTCCCTCCCCCCTCCCCAACCCCCTCTCTCCATTCAAAAGTTACTGAGAGGAAACACACACCTTATAGGTCTGATGGACTCAGACTCTTGGTGTGAAATTCCTTCTAGGCAAGAAGGAAGAAAAAAAAAAATTCCACTAGAACTGAGATTTGAGATTTGGCTTTTTGTTTTGTTTTGTTTTTTTTAATTCATCCTCTCCAAGAAAACCCACACCAAAGTGTTCCGTGTGGAAAAGGGACCAGAACTAACGGGGAAAACATGGATGAGAGTGGAGGTTGAACTGAAACTAACCAAACAGGATATCCCTAAGACCAATAAAAAAAAAAAAAAAAATGCCCCAGAGTCACAGCATTTGAACCTTGGACTCCGGCTTCAACAACCTTTCCAAGAAATTCTGACATATTTTCTGCTGTCTAATGTGTCGAACAGATTGCATAGTGGTCTCTGTTCCAAACCCCTGTTCTTCAGGCCAAGGTAAGCCTTTTAAGTTAAGCTAGAGGAAGATGGTAATGATCATAGCTGGGCACCCCCAACCCCCACCCCACTCCACCCACATTCCTAATCTTAATGGAACTGAGAGTTAAGAATGATTTTTTAATGTCTCGTTGGATTTTTAGACTGTTAATGTACCGAATCCTTCTCATTATTACTTTATTGATTGCTCATTGACCAGCCCCCTTCAAATCGTATTAACCACCCTCTGCCGGTTTAGATTAGGAGAGTTTAAAAAGCACCTTTCATTACTCCCCCCTCCCCAACTCCTGCCGTAGAGTTGAGACTAGGCGGCTTAATGGGAGCTCTAATGGGGCAGCTAAGAAGAGAGGGGCCACGGTCCCTGCCGATTGCATTAATAGCTCAAAGGGGGCCAATACAGAAAATTAGCCGTAAACGAGCTCTGGAGATCTTCAAATGAAACAGCCATTTATCACGCTGGCTACCTTGACTCCACTCGTTTGCTCTCTCTACTGGGAACAACTCATTTCCTCTTAACTAAATTACTTCAGAAATGTCAGCTAAGCCCACATAGCAAACATAACAAGAGAGGGAGTCTGTAATGTATTGGGTGATATCAACAGGGAAGAGAAATGACATGGGTGAAGTTTTAGGAGTGGCTATGGCCCAACCTGACAGATACATGCATCTTTTATACCTAGGTAATTAGGTTTTATAAACATAGGAGAGGAGCTGTGTAAATGTGGGCTAGTTGCTGGCCTTTTCCTAATGAAGTATAATTTTCTAAAAACTGTCTCAATGCCCATTAGAAAACAAATTAAGCAACCGAGTCCCCTGCTAGTTGCTGGAATTTAGAATATTCAGTTCAGGAAACTTTCTCACCTCTCTACAGAATTAATCTCACAGAAGCATCCCTCTTGGGAATAGGGATATGTAAAGGTGGGAGAAGAGAGGCGGGGCAGGGAAGGAGCTAATGAACCCATAACTTTATTTTAAGTGGTTCCTGGTGAGTTAGAAAAATAAATCAAACATTTGTTCTTTTTTTTTTGCCTGTGGCTCTTAAAAGATAAAAATATGATATTAGGACCTCTTCTTTATGTAATAAAGCAAACACTTCCAGTATCAAATAATGGAACTGACCTAACATTCATATTTCATGGCTCACCCCAACTCAATTAACATGAGCAAGGGATTGCTTTAGTGTTTTAAGCCATGCCTGCTTTTAAAAAGCTTTGAAGGAAAACATTTGGCAGTTTGAGAAAACAGAGTGAGCAATTTTAGCCAACACTCTTCCTTATCTCTGGAAATTACCTTATGCATAAATATTCATGTTTCTCTGGCAAACACATTGAAAAATGGCAACCAAATGTTTCCCACATCTAAGAAAACCACGGACCTCGTTTTTCTAGGCAAACTAAGTTCCAGATATTTTTATTGGCCTGACTATTAATAACATTTCTGATTGGTCATCTGCTGGGCACGTCCCTCTGCCAGCCAATTGATGTTGCTAGGATACCAAACCCTGAGCTAAGCTGTTCTAGCTAGCCACAAAGAGGGAGGGGGGGAATTAAAACAACAGTGACAATAGGGGACGGGAAAGCTCCTCCCTCACCCCACCCCAATCAACCAGCAATTACCCAGAGGAGAAGACGCTAGAGAAAGCAGTGAAAGTAAGCAGTCAACACATTTGCCAGTTTAAGCACACACCGCGGGCGGGCCAGCCAAAGATGGGATATACCTAAAGAATACCAGGCAACATTTAAAAACCTATCTGGGGCGGGGAGGGGTGGGGGAAGCGTTTCAAAGTCAAAAGGCATCATTCACCTGGCGGTTCTCTCTTCTGCCTCTCCCAGCTATATATTCATGGCTTTTAAAAAGAGAAACTTTAGCGTACTTTGGCGTGATTTCCCAACCGCCTCCTACTACCCCAAATCGAGTCTGGATGGATTACTTTCTAAAATATTCTTTTCCTTAGTTATTATTATTGGTTTTGTGACTGGTAAGCGGCTTGAGTGAATCACGAATGGCTGAGGCTGGGAATTGTTGGCTCCCAGCCTAAGGACTCTTTTCCTCAAGCTTCAATAAGAAAGGGCCGTAGTCAGTAAAGCTGTGTCTCCCAGTACCAGTCCGTAGGATAATTAAAGATTGCGAATGTGTACACATTCGATCTCTTAAATCTGTGGCATGTGACTGACATTCAGGCCTTGAAGCAGCTACTCTAATCGCCAGACATTCTCTTAGTGACTGTCAGAGAAGAGGAGAAAAAAAAAAATTAAGCAGCTGCAATACGCCCGAAATGAGTTATTGTAATTACATTTAATTAGTTTAATTAGTTAATTATTTTGCTTACAGCTGTACAAGAGACTGCAAACATTTGTTAATATCACATGCCCTTTAACAGTGTGGGGTGATTCCACAGTCATAGTAAATCATGAGCGCATATGCAGGAAGATTTAGATGCGTGCACAGTCCGTTGAGATGCACAGCCTCTCAGGATGAGCGTATTTAGCAAAGCATTTGGCACAATTAAAAATAATAATAAAAAAACCAACTCATAACACACAGAGATCTGGTAACACAATTACCACCACCACCAAAAAAAAAAAAAAAAAATCAAACCAAAATACAAGGGATGGGGGGTTGGGGGGGGAAGCTTTCTCCATGACACAAACTTTAACCCAGCCAAATCCGGTTATGAACAAAGTAATAAGCACGGTTTTTAAGCCAGTGCTTCCAGGCCGTTTTCACCACACCATGATAGCTTGGTCATGTGAGATGCATTTAGAACAGCTACTTTGTGTATTATGAGGAAAATGGAAATTACCAGTGTTGCTCTGATTCTCAATCCTGGTTTCTGAGTTTCCATTCTGCTGATTTCTATTCCACGCCCTGCTCCCTCCCCCCAATGCTCTTTTACCTAATCTGAAACCATTGACAGATCACAACAAACGTTTTAGGTTTTTTTTTTTTCTCATATAAAATAAAGACTTCCCCAATGTGAACCCTTATCATAAAGACATTGAAATCTTTGTTACTTTTGGGAAGGGATAATCCATACCTTTTTTAATGACTGACTGGTCCAATAGGTTCATGCCGCTGTTATTGGCATCTTCAACTGACTGTGAATATAAAAACATCGCCATTCAAATTGACTGGATATTAAAGAATTCCATACATAAATCATGTCGCAGGAGTTTCTATTATCTCCATTTATATTAATTCACAAAGGGCGGTTTTTATTATGATCCTTATTATATCCAACTTGACACAGAAATGAAATTCACCCAAATGGTAAATTCTCGAAATAGAGGGAAAAGAAAGCAGAACCTATAGGAAACATCTGGGGCTCAGGATTGGCTGTGTTATTCTGCGAACACAGATATTATACAGACACATAAACTTTTATGCTATTTGTCCGAACGAATTGTGAAAAGTTGGCAAAGGATTTCTCACCAATATTAGTTAAAGCAATTTCGGTTTTCTTTTTCCTTTCTTCTATCCCAGTATATTCAATCCCAGAGCAGTTTTTTTTTTTTACAAATACATAATAGTTTATATTCTGAGATTTTAATTAAAGCCTGAGCAATTTGGAATGGAATTCAAGCACCGATAGAACAGCCTCCAGGACCTCACACCCACTGTAGTCCACACACGTTCCTGTGAGCTATGAGCTTCCTGCTTCAGGATGACAGTCCCTGCAGGGGACGAGCCTGGACAGTGTTCACACACCCCTCTGCCATGCTGGTGCTGCTGCCTAGCATGGAGCACACCTGTTAGGAAGGCAGGGAGTACCGATACTGATACTGGTACAACACACACACACACACACACACACACACACACACACACACACACACACACACACACACACAAGATCCTCCCAGACAGCACCTTGCTAATCACAAGGGCTATCCCTCTTCAGTTTCATCCCAGAGAGGGGAAGTTTCAACTCGGATTTGGCAGCACTTCTGAAGGAAGAGTTGTTGGAGCTGGTCCCTTGCTGTCAGGACGCATGGGAACCAGGCCTTGTAGCTATGCATTGTACGGTGTCAAAAAAAGCAGATTCCCTTCCACCCTCCCCACTCCCATGGAAATACCCGCTGTCCTTTTGAATCTCACAACTGCTTCCCTGGATCCTTTGGAACTTAGGTTTGGACCGATTTGTCACCCACTCTATAAAGAAGTATCAAAAGGGCTTTGAGAAGGAGGTGTCTCCCCAGCACTTCCTCCCCATTCAGGATGCTTCCTTAGACAGGGTGTGAGTCCATCCCAAGGGGGGGGGGAGACTATCAAGCAATTGTGGCTTGAGAAATGAGATGTTCTAACCATCAGGGGGTAGGCTCTGCTTATATGTTTCTTCTCATTCTCACTAGTCACTCTCCTGCTCTTAGAAGGCTGAGGGTGGGGTGTTTCTCCCTTCGGAATGTTTTCTATGCTGTAGACTGCCATATAACGCATCTTAATAATGAGGAGGTACCTTAAAAATATTTCAGGAAACTTGTTCTTAAGTTTCCAGGGGACCCTGTCCCACACACAGGCATGCTTACCCTCACTTCACTCCTTTCTAAACTCGTGCGTGTGTATGTGTGTGTGTGTGTGTGTGTGTGTGTGTGTGTGTGTGTGTGTGTGTGTGCAAGGGCTATGGGTCCACCAGGGACAGACCTGTTTGCCTGTTTTTGGGTGTGAAACCCATCACATACAGGGCTGGACCCATGAGCCCCCACACCTCAAAACCATGTTGGTACGCAAATATACACGCCTCATCAGCAACGTGGGGTAGTTGTGGTAGTTAATGAGAAGGCTCTTGTCTGATTTTCTATCTAATTACGGCCGCCTGCTGGGTTTTTGTACAGGATATTCACGCAGCATGCCGGCGCTTAATCGTCACAGGGAGGATCGTAAAGATTTAATTAGGACTGCATGCGGAAGCGCAGAAAAACAACTCAGACTCATAATTACTAGACTTCTTTAGTTAAAAGTGATACCAGGGGTTGCTTTAAGACACAAGGGTGTGTTTGAGTGGTGTGTGTGTGTGTGTGTGTGTGTGTGTGTGTGTGTGTGTGTGTGTAGGGTTCACTTAATAGCTTTATATGTTGATACTCATGGGTGGCGGGTGGTAGAGATGGTGGGAGGTTAGAGAGCCAAGCTGTAAAGAGTAGCATGCCAATTCGGCAAGGAAACAAATCCACAACTAGGTGTCCCCTCATTTTCTTGTTCTGTAACCATTTCCTCCTGAGTTTTTAACACTGCCCCCCCTCCCCAATGGGTGAAATGTAGCATACCCGGAACCCAGACAGCGATCTGCTAGTTTAATAGCCCCTGTGAGTAAATTGAAATAGAAATTGACAGGGTTTTATAGTTTCATTTAAAAAATATTAGAAGCATTTGGTTAATTAGCTCTTCTCCTTTTCTCTCACAGGGCGGCAGCCTTGTGAGTGTGCCTCTAGGTCACATGAAATTCCCCCCAATGCGGGACCCACAGGGCCTATGCAGCACCCTCTGGCTTCCAGTGTCCTGGATGCACATTACCAGACCCTTGAGATAGAGCAAGTGACTCTGAGGTCCAGGCCAACCCAATCTGTTGTTGCTTCTAGAGACTAGAAGGCTGCAGACACCACTCTTGGGTTTCTTGTTGCTTGGTGTGTAGAGACCTGACAGCTTTCATAACTGCATCTAGATTCAGAACTTGGCAGTGGACTCTTATCGGGGAGTTGAGCAGTTAGACTTCTGGATTCTAGGGATTCAACTTCTCCTTCCTTCCCTATGGCATATGGGCCTTTCCCTAGCCATATCACAGAGACCACGCTGAGACAAGCCTCACAACACCCTTGTTTCACTACTGAGGATGCCTTGGGCTGCGTTCCTAGTATTCCTCCCACTTAGGGCTGTTGGAGAAGGTCCCACAGGACTCCCTACAGAGCCAGGCTTTCAGCTGAGGGAAGAAGATAGAAGTAGGGAGCTCTCTCTAACCCCACAGTCTCTCAGCTCAGACATGCCAGGTTTCTTTAAATACTCCATCCAGTTGCGTTGTTATATTCTTCCCACAACACTTTCCTGGCCTCCTTTTGTCCCTTTCCTTTGCATTTTGCTAAACACTCAAAAAACCCCTTAGAGTTTTGACTTAAAGAAAACATTTCAAAACCAAAGAGATTTGCTCCTAATTTTTGAGAGACATTCCAGGGTTCAATTGCCTGAGTCCCTTGGCCTTCAGGGTGGAGGTAGAGATAGTGGGTGATGTTAACATCCCCAGTGGTGATGAGGATGTGTAACAGTAGTGGGTGATGTTAGCATCCCCAGGGTAATGGGGATGTGTTGTTGATCCACCTTCATTATTCAGTACTTTGAACCATACTCAGAAAGGTTAATTTAAAAACTTTCCCCCCAGACGCATATTACTTCAATGCATTAAAAAACAGCTCAATATTTCTTTTCTTATATGGTGTTCTGAAATGAACAATACCTCCAGACAGACACAGCTCAGTAAAACCAACAAAAGCATCACTCTTGGTACTGTGGGCGAGTCCAGCGACAGATTAGATGATTTCCTCCTTTTTAATAGCAAGGTTCCCCTAAAACAATGACACATCACAGGCCACAGGGAGATGGTGTTTTACACTGCCACCACATTTTGACTGTTCCTCAAAATACACACACACACACACACACACACACACACACACACACACACACACACCCAGGAAAGAGGAAGAGCTTAACTACCTTCTCTTTTCCATTTCATTTTCCTTTGCTCCAGAAGTAAGTCTACAGTAATGCCTAACAAACTCAACCATGGCGATGAGATCCAAGTGTCAATTAAACGCTTTACAACAATATTTCTCTTTTCTGGAGACTCGTTAAATTTGGGAGGGTGGGTGAAGCAGAGCTGTTCAGAATCACCCTGACAGTGTTTAGGAATCATTTCTTTGATGTTTCTTTGTTTAGTTTAACTAAGTATTCTCATCCAAGGCAGCCTCCGTTGTGTAGGTTGCAGATGGGATACTGGGTGGGTAGGGATTGTGTTTTGAACCTTTTGTTTTAAAAAATAAACACGTGATGCCTCTTGGGGGGGGATGGTAACCTTGGGGAGGGGCGAAAACTGTCAGAGGAGAGGGCTGAAGGGGAATGTGAGGAACATTGCTTTCTAATCAATTAATTGGCCCTCAAAGAGACGAAATTTCCAAAATGCTATCATCCTCATGGACTCCAGAACCCAATCGCAGCTTTCTCTGTCCGCCTCCAGAGCGAAGATCTCCTTATCAGATGAATTCTACTTGGGAAAGGGGCTCTTCCGTTTTTTGGAAATTCAGAGCAAAGGGGCCATAAACAAACAAATACTCTCTTGCACAGTCCACTATCATTCCTAGCCTTCCACACCAGAGAAAACACCTGGGGCCTTCAGTGGCCCTTGTGTCTTCTGACTTAGAGCTCTGGTCTACAGACAGCCAGCACTTTGCCCACCAAAAGCCAGCAGGACAAGTTCACTATGGGGGTACTCCTGGAGACAACTTCGCCACACAAAGCAACAGAGAATGCACACAAGTCCAGTAGCTGAGTCACGGTGAAAACATTAGCCTTGATGGCAGTGACTGTAAACTATCACGAATGTATTTCCTCCTTCAAGATTTAATTTCCAGCCGTCCTGTCATTCACAAACGGATCTCTAGAAACTGCCACCTTGTAGCCACACACTCAAACACACACTTTTGTCCTGTCCGGTTGGTCCGGTTCTAAAGATGACAACTCCCCCCACCAGAGAAGACCAGGCCGCCCCTCCCCCTTTCCTCCCCTCGCCCCCGGCATTCTTCTTTTATTATCGGTTATGTTTATTTTTGTTTGTTTGGAATTACCTGCACGTCTTCCATGCCGGGATGCCCAAGGCCGTGCAATGAGAGGCTGTCGCCCATGCCGGCGTCCAGGCCGTGATGTGCGGAATGCAGCAGCACGTCCGGCCGGCGGACAGAGTGGTAGTCCCTTCTGGGGTCAAGGCCGGAGAGCTGGGGCAAGGCTGCCCGGGGCTGGGGCAGGAGAGAACCGGCTTCTGAACCCACTTCTTGGCGTTGTCGTTGCCCCCACGGGTGCTGCTGGGGCTGATGCAGAGGGTTCAGGGAGTAGGGGTCGTTGACGTGGGAGTACGGGTCTTGACTTTGGTGGTAGGGTAGCGGCTGGTAGGGGGGCGGGAAGTAGGGTGGCTGGAAGTCCGATGATGGCGTGTGGGACAGCGGCGGGGCGCTCGAGTAGGGTCCTTGAGACACAGAGCCCAGCTGAGAGAGTCTCGAGCTATGGCTTGGGACGCCATCGTGCCGGTCCTGGGAGTAGAGAGGAGCGAAAGAGAAGAGAAGAGGGGAGAAGGAAGGAGAGAAGAAGAGAGGAGAGGAGAAGAGAGGAGAGGAGAGGAGAGGAGAGAGAGGAAGAAGGAAGAAGGAGGAGAAAGAGAAGAGGAAGAGGAAGAAGAAAGAGGAAGAAGAGAAGAGGGGAGAGGAGAGAAGTTCGGTTTTTGTATAACTTTTCCGGGATAAGGGAAGCAGCAAGAAGCGACACCTTACTTAGACCCCCAAGCTGACTCAGGGCCACATGGTAAAATGTCAATAGTTCCACACGGGAAGCTTCAGTAGGCTTAACAACATCAGAAATAGGAAGCTCACCCACTACCCAGCCTAGAGCCATCTTTTGACAGTGCAAAGCAGGCAAAAGGGAAAAGAGAAGAAAGTGTGTTAGGACAGAGATAGCTCAAAGCCTTAATTTTAAAAATGCAGGACTTAAGGGTAGTGTTTGCTTTTCTAAGTGTTTCTTGCCCCTACCTCTTTTAGAGCTCCAAAGTACACCAAATGAAACTTGCTAATAGCTGCGATGCTGTGCTGGTTGAAAAACCAACTTCTGCCATCCCTGGCAGGTAGCTGGCTGGCCCCGGGGCTCGCACAAGCAGGAGATTCCCAGTGCAGGGAGGAATCTGCATGATCTGAGCTTCCAGCTACCCCTTCCTCCCCAAGAGGAATTAAATAACTTAGTGTTTGATTGAAACGGATCTCCTCTGAAATCACACCCTAAGCCCACGTTAAATTGAGTTGTGGTTTGCAGGAGTTATTTCTAAGCTTGTTTTCCTTCTCTCATACTATTCTGCTTAGGGTGTTAAAAATAAAGAGCAGAAGTTGGGAGGGGAAGCGATCACTCCCACACCGTACTTTCACCCCTCTCCGGTCTAAGCCAAGTGAGAGGAGAGGGGACATGGGGAAGAGCAGGACACTTTAAAGTCTCTCTCCCCCATCCTTCGTGAAAATGACACACAGCAAAGTCCCCCTGGTTCTTTCTGTAGAAACAGCCACCTACATTTCCAAACTTCACGGACAAAAAGTTTTCCCGGTTCAGCCTCACCCCCTCCCAGCTGACTCCTGGGAGCTCAGACAGGGAACGCACAAAGCAGAGAGAGAGAGGCAGCTGCAGCCTCGACCAATTATGGTGCTAAATTACCAAGCCAAAGGCACTCAAAGGAAGACAAGGAGACGGAGGGACACACACACACACACACACACACACACACACACACACACGCAAACACACACACACACAGAGAAAGATGCAGACACAGAGACGATGAGAGGAGGAGGAGGAGGTGGAGGAGGAGGCATGCACTTCTGGTACAACGGGAATCCGAACTCACCATGGATGAATAGGTGTGGACTAACATCTGGAAAAAAAAGCCTGGTTACTGCTCAAAATAACAATGAATATTCAAAAAAAACAAGGAGTCCAGCTGAGAAGCAAGCTGGACACAGGAGCTGAGCTTGAGGTGTTTTCAGGACAAGCCATCAAAAAAAAAAAAAAAAAAAAAAAAAAAAATCCCCCTCCAAGAAGATTGGAGGTGCCCGTCACAAATAGGCAGACCTGCTCATCCGTTTCTCACTGTCTTTTTGGCCTCTTTTTCTTCTGCGGGTTCTTTGGGGCTCCAGAAAGAGTCCTCTTCCACCCGAAGCTGGGCTCAGACTGCTCGGGCGCCCCTTCCTCCCTCCGCTTGCCTACACCGCCTCATAATAATTGATATTCATGACTATTAATATTACACGAGTACTTTAAAGGGAGAATGGAGGACAAATGGAGCGTGAAGCAGCAGCAGAGCTCAGAGCTCCTCCACTATTGTAAATGACGTTCATTCAGTGGAGAATTACTAGATGTAATCAGACGAGGGGGCTGGCGGAGGCAGACTGGGGAAAAAGTTGAGCAGGAGAGAGGCAGAGCTTCAATTAACTGAGCGGGGACTCTCTCTCTTGCTCTTGTAAGGCAGCCTCTCGCTCTCTGGATTCGCCAGTGTGGAGGAGCGAGTGCTGGGGGGCTCCCAGAGAATGGAGGTGTTCTCGTGTCTAGAGGAAGACTTTCCCAACAGGAAGGAGGTGGTTGCCCTGGGTGCTTGGTGTGAAGATTGTGAAAAGCAAACTAGAAAGGCACTGCCTGGTCATCTGGAGGGGGAGAGGAAAGTGTAATGGGTGGGCCTGTTTGTTTACGTGTGTTTACTGCGAGCTACACCTACTTTTTCCCCTGAATGCCGGAAGAATCAAGTTGTTTTTTGTTTTCTGGTTTTGTTTTTTTGGTTTCGAAGGACGTAGGAGAGATGGGGACTTTTTGAACACGGTGCAGCCCTTTTCCTCTTTAGTGCTTACAGCCTGCAGTTCTTAAAACCTAGATTTAAAAAATATATGCGATCGGTCTTCAAGCACACTAACCGGCTCCTTTCCAGGCAAAGCCAGGGGCAACAGAAAATCTTTTGGGATGTATCAGGAACCCGTTCAACTGGCCTGACTGCCGTTTCTGTTAAACTTCAACCGTAGTCCAGACTGAAATAGGCTCCTTCCACCACGCTGGGTGCGGGTTCTCGGGGCTTTCCAGCTGAAAATTTGGGCAGCCGGGAGCAAGCCACTCTCTCTCCTCCCTCCCCGAAGCCTCCTCTCCTCTCCTCCCTCTCCTACCCCTGCTTCTGGCCCTTCGCTCACACCCCCCCTCCTTTCTCTCTCCCCTCTCCTTTCTCCTCTCCTTCCCCTCCCCATTTCTCTCCTTCCTTCCCACTTTCACTCTTCCCCACTCCCTTCCCCCCCTCGCCCTTCCTCATTTCCCATTTATCCGGTTATTTTTTCATAAGCAAAGAACCGCACCACCCTGACTAGGATAATCCCTCTATGCATACCCAGAGCTATTTCCACCGCGGGCCCCCAGCTCCGCCGGTGCTACGTTTACCATGGGCAACGTAATCTTTAGGATAGTTTACCGCCCTGCACTTGAACAGAATCCCGCCTGTTAGGAATAAAAGGACACCGAACTAAAATGAACCCCACCAGGCGGGGAAGTGCGGTTCCTCAGTACAGTACCACAAAGAGGAAGGCGGAACCCTGTGTCACCCCAGGAAAGAAGAAAATCTCTCTCTCTCTCTCTCTCTCTCTCTCTCTCTCTCTCTCTCTCTCTCTCTCTCTCTCTCTCTCTCTCTCTCTCTCTCTCGTCCTTGACTTCCCTCTCTTCTACCTCTTCCCACCCACTTTCTCACCCATTTACCTCTAGATGAGGTCGTAGGAATGGCAGAACTGCGGGACACTGGGCACTGGCACTAGCAGCTCTATCCAGGAAACCTCCGGACTCCCCTTAGCTGAGCAAGGCGCAACCCCTGCGGAACTGTCGCTAGTGGTCCCAACACCAACAGGGCTCAGGGTTCAGATTTCTTTCCGGACCCGTTACGGAATCTGGGCTCTCCACCTCTGCCTGGTGGCCCAGCCTGGTGCTGCTGGTGCACCCGGGTAGTCCGGGTCTCATCTCTGCCTTCCGCCTTCTAACTTTTCCCGGTCGCCTCTCGCCTCTGCCTGCCTCTTCGCTAACTCCCTTTCGCTTTCTTTTTTTTCTGATCCTCTGATTTCTCGAAGCTTCGGAGTCTTTCTTCCCTCTCTCGACGTCCCCTTGAGCCTTACTTTCCTTTCCTCTTGAGCTCAGCTCCCCAGCTCCCGAGCTAGGGCGCGGGATCGCGCATCTGTCTATCCCCAGCCGGGCCGCTTCGCCTCGCCCGCCGAGCGGCAAGGGCAGCGGGACACCCTCGCTCGACGCGGACTCCGGAAGCGACCCGTGGAGTCCGAGAAGGCGGAGGGCTAAGCACGGGAGGGATGCGCTTGCCTGGGGACCCGTAGCCGGGAGCACGACGTGTGGGCAGACTTCGTTAAAAATGCCCACACGCTGGCAGCTGCCACCTCGGCTTGGGACCACTGACCCGCAAAGAAACAAAACACAAGAAAACAAAAATAACAAACCGCGCTCTCTCTCCATACTGTACTGTATTTGTTCATACATCCGTCTTTTCCCCTCGTTTCTCCCTAGATATCTACCCTTTACCTGCCCACGTTGGTTACCGATTACAGAAAATGTATTAAAAATTAAAAAAAAAAAAAAAAAAAGAAGAAGAAGAAAAAAGCAAAGGCTAAAGTCCGAGTCGGCGTGAGGCTTAAAAACCCGATTCTCTCCCGTACTCAAAGTGAGGGGAGATTGTTTTCCCCTGTCTGTCTGCTTAAATTCTGTGGCTCCGTGCTATCCACCAGAGCCTACAAGGGGGAGGAGAGAGCCGGAGAGAAAAGAAAGAAAAAGAAAAAGAAAAAGAAAAAGAGCTCCTAAATTAAACTTGTCACATTCTAATCTTAAAAGTTCCCTTTCTGGAGAGCGAAGTCTCCTAGAGCTAGTCTTAGAAAACTTAAAGAAACCTCAGAAACCCGACCGGAAATCCACGAGTAAATAGCTTAAAATATATCAGTTGGGGTGTCAAAGAAGCTCCAGTTTTCTATCTACAAAGCTCTAAAATGCATCTGGGTTGTCCGCTCACCTCATAGATGTCTTCGTACTTGACATTCTCCACGAGTTTCCAGAGCATGATGGCAGCCTGGTCTCTAGGAGGTGAGTGCATTCATGTGAGGAGCAGATGTCTGGTTTCTCAGGACTCTGCTGTCTGTAATGATCCATCTATAATTGGAAATGGGGGATACACACCAAATCCGACGCTCCTCTCCCATCGCAACTTATATCTGTTGTCTCAAACAATAGGCTGGAGAAGTAAGCCTCAGCAGACAGAAAAACATTATTGCACACAGGACTTAGATACAACGCGCACGCACACACACACACACACACACACACACACACACACACACACACACACGAGAGACACACACGCGCGCGCACACACACATGCACACAGATATATTATAAAAAATCATAAACACGAATTTATGCGCAGATCCCCACACTAGTTACATGAACACCTCTGGGTCACAGAATCCACAGACTAACTGTGCATTTAAAGGGAATATAGTTGTTCAGAACCAGTAACACAAATAGATACGTTAAAAAAAAAAATCTCTTTTGAAAATGGCGAATCATTCCAGCCACTAACTACAGTGTTTTAACAATTGACAATGAAAAACTAGGGACATCAGCCCCCAAATTTTCTTCATAGTTTTTTTTTTTAAAGGGGAACCATTACTGAGATTTTAAAACAGTTTTCCTATTCTTGTATGTCTAGGAGAGCATTAAAAAAAAAAAAAAAAGCCCATACCATGATTTTTTGACTTTATGAGTTATGTATCCCTATTGATGCAACTTTAAAAAAGTATCATGGTGGAGCAACAGCAAACAAATTTACCACATTGATGTCTGATATTTTGCTCATTTCAACTAACATATTTAAACTTGAATATCTTGTGGACCCTGCAATCTATACTGCTTGTTGCTTTAGGATTGATTATGTATTTTTAGTGGCTCCTTGGTGTCTTTCTGTTTGCCTAGAGTCTCCATTTTATTAAGTTTTTTTTTTCCTTCACATGTTGGAAACAACAAAGCACACAATGTTAATTTTGAGACCTTTAACAGGGTTATAGGATATTTTGTATTTGGGTTTGTTTTCTGTAATTTGTGATTTTAATCTGGTAGATTTGAGACATGGACACCCAAATCTTTGGGAAGGTTTAAGCTTTAGACTGTTTAAGGAGACAGTGGGAAATGTTTTAGGATTGCAAGAGTAAATATTGTTTGGCCATTTTGCTTTGCGATAGATTTTCTTTTGAATATGTGATTTGTATAGTTTAGGTTTTTAAAAAAAATATTTTTGAAAGCATAAATAACAACAAGTATAAAGTTAACCGTTAATCTATCCTCAAATGGACACCCTATAAGACACAGGACCTCTTTTTATTTATTTCATGAGGAATTCTATATTCACTAGCTTCCTCTCCTTCCCATCTTCCCACCCTCTTTCTCGGTTCCGAAGGTTCCCTGGAGCCAGTAGGAAGGCACTGAAGAAGATCTTGGCCCCTGGGGCAGAAAATAAATGACAGGAGGGAATGAGGAGGGTTGGGGTAATTTGGGGTGGAAGTTATTAAACCTGAGGAGGGTGAATCTGTAAAGGGCGATTGTCTTTAAACCCAGGACTCCTGTGCATTCTAGAGCTCCGGCAGCGTCGGAGGCTCCGCGGGCAGGGGAAGACTCCAGAAAGACTAGAAAGGCAGCACTTCCTAAGAGCCAGGCTGAGGAGCCCTACCGCAACAACGAACCATCCCGTAGCTCTATTTTTGTTGTTGTTATCATCATTATTAATTTACCGTAAGTCAAAGGCAGGATGCAGGGTACTTCAGGCAGAACTTGAGAAATACATCTTTTTCTCTATTCCCTGTTGAATTCGTTTCACCCTTTCCCATTCCTCCTTCTTCCAACCCTTCCCCCTCCCTCTCTCTCTCTTCTTTCCTTCTTTCTCCCCCCCATTCTATCCTTCCCTTCCTCCTCCCTTCCCTCTATTAAAAAAATAAAAATAAAAACTTAAACCACACAGAACCAGACTGATCTTCCAATGTCAGCAGATGTGTCTCCTTTTCACCACCAGAGTTGGTTGGGAGACAGGAAATCGTTCTTTTTAATGTCGTTGTGTAGAAGGACTTAAGGTGGATTCTACACCCTTTCACTGAATCAGCCTCTGCTTTATGATTTGAAAGATAGGTGTTATAAATTTGGAAATTAAAATTCTCCAGATACAAACTTACTAGCAAGATAGTTCTCATCCCTTTTTTTAAACTTTAACTGCTAGGTTTTAATTTTCTAAAGATAACCTTAACCGAAGCCAAAATGCATTTGGAAAAAAAAACTTCCTTTTTTCTCTAAATGCGTTTACTTATGTTTTAAATCACTTTTGGGCATAACACTGATTAATTTGAGATAAACTCTAACATTTAATAAAACCAATCGAACTGAAAGTATAATTTTACATATAAAACTATTTAAATAGGTAATATAGTGTGCTAGTGTGACTGTTTTGAAGCCTCATTTATGCAGAATTTCAAATTTTCACTTGTGTTTTTTAAAAATCTTAATATTATATGTATTTAAAAGTGGGAACGTACTTGGTATTTGTTAAAAATATCTAAGTACTTTAGAAAACATTAAAAGTAAGTCCGGTTTTATTAAGAACAAAACAAATATAAAATATGTACACACATACATATATGCATGAATAATTATCCGAAGAAATGCATAACGATAATAGAAATTCTTGTTAATTCTGTGATGTGGCATTTTGCGAAAAATCCCAGCTATTTCTCCACAAATATTTCCGAGGGACCTTTCACTCCTTCATTGAACGGGCAACAGCGCCCTCTGTAGGAATTTTGGAGACTCAAACGAAGACGAGTCGCTTTTTTTTTTTTTTTTTTTTTTTTGCATCCCTCTCCTTCCGTGGTTCTTGAAAACGTGTTACGACTTAGAGCATTTTGACCATTTAACTCTGACCAAACCTATTAACTTTAGAAATACTCTAAAAAATCTTAGTACTTCAAAAATGTACAAATGAACTCTAAGATTCCTAAATGTAGAACTTTCTCTTGCCCACATTCTATTTAATTTCGCGTTATTTCCTATTCAGATCTCTCAAAAATAAAAAAAACCCAGATTCTCTCATAAATTCAGGCAAACACAGATACGAAGGTGAGGCATGGTTTTGAACTTCTAAGGGAAACTGTAAAACGGGCGTTCTCATCAATATATTTTTCTGGGCACACACGCTAATTTGGGTAGGAGCGCTCTGGAGATAACCTGAATCGGTATGCGCACACGTTTCCCCTTTTGCGTATTTACAGCAGTTTATTATTGCAAAGAGGCGAGTTATTAACTCCTCCCCCTTTCAGCCACTCATAAAGGTGATGTTGTCCCATAAACGTCAAGAACCAGGGCTGCAAAGGAAACTCACCTAGCATGGAGACCTCTGCTGGCAGTTTTTGGAATAGGTTTGTGACTTTAAAAAATGCCTGTTAAATCTCCATCAACTTTTAGTCTGCTTGTTCCTTTCTTCCTTCTAAAAATCTAATTACTACTTATGTAATCTCTGTCACTACAGCCAGTTCTCACATTGGCTTTCTTGTAGGATGTCTCCTGGACCCTTTAATCCCACACCCATTACATTATCTTATCCTTGGGTCTCTCTTTTTTAATCTTCTCTAAATACAAAAACAATAAAAGAAAATATAACACTTTAAAACTAGTATAATCGTGCTTAGATTAATCCCTCACATCTCTCATTTTAGAATGAAAAATATTTAACCTCCCAAAGTCCCATGTATTAAGCTACAACTTGGGAATTGTTGCAGTTTACTTAATGCTTATTGATGAGCAATTTACCTGTAAACAACTTTGCACATGATTTAAATTTTTTGTCGAAGTCTCAACATACTTATCTGAGTCTCAGGAAAGAACTGGTTCCTGCCAGCTCAGTGAAGTGGACATGGGTGTCTTTAAATTTGGGTCTCAGGACAGCACTGGTTCCCACCAGCTTGGTGCTGTGGACATGGGTGTTTTTAACTCTGGCTTTCCCATCATGTACTTAACACACTTGCCACAGCCTGGTGGTGCTTAATTCCTTTGGGAATCAGAAAAAGAACAATTGTGAATTATTTATCTTTTCCAGGATTATTTTTATCCCGGATTTACAAATAGACAAAGGAGAAAAAAAAAAAAAAAAAAAAATAAGAGAAGAAACAAGGAAGAAAACAAACAAACAAGAGAGAGGGAGAGAGAGGAAGGGAGAAGGGAGAGAGAGAGAGAGAGAGAGAGAGAGAGAGAGAGAGAGAGAGAGAGAGAGAGAGACACTAGGTGTGGTGGCAGACATCTTTAATTCCAGCACTGACAGAGGCAGCAGACTTTAGAAGTTTGAGTACAGAGTCTGGTCTATATAGTGAGTTAAAGGACAATTGGGGTGAGAAAGAAAGTTGGGGTGAGAGAGAAAGGAAGACTCTCTCTTGGTGTGATGGAGAAAGAGAGACCATATCTGGAGGACAGAGAGAAACCTTTGCATGGGTCAGCATTATCCAATCCAATGGACCATTTACCCATCACAAGGAACCTTAAATAAGACAGGACGACACCTTATGTTACTACGATAGCATGACTCCTTACTACTCTACCATAATTCCGTCACGAAATCTTTAATGATCATATCTTTTGGATGGTCTTTATCACATATTTTTAAAAAATGATTTTGAACAATTACTTCCGAGTGAGAGAAAATTCCACCCAAGCCCTTGCTTCTCAGATCTACATCGCTGTGATTTCACAGAGAGCAGATCACATGTGCTTTCTGTGATTTGGGTGTGAGGAAGCAAAATGGGAGGAAGGTGTATGTCTGAGATTGTTTCTAAATATTCAATTTTGTTCAAAATGAGATCTAGGCCAACCAGGGTTACATGATGAGACCCTTTCTCAATAGAACAAAATATAAAATGAAAATCTCGTGGAGTTATTTCTAGATTGGTATTATACAGATAGAGACAAACCTTGTAAAGAAAGTATTTCTTACTTGACGCATAATGCTTTGTCGATACTTCCTCTGTGAACGTTTTTTAAAAAAAGAAATGTTCTAGCTCTGTAGTCCATGCTTGCTGAGAAGTTGAGATCCTACCTCCGCCTTCTGAGATCCAGCAGGTCTAGCAAATTTGTAAAATTTTAAATAAACATTGGCTAAGTTTAAAAATAAATGTAACTGACTTTCTTTGGACCTTCCAGGAGCAATGGCAACTTCGTTAAACCTTTTAGATGTTTGGAAATCCTTTGAATTTTCTGGCTTACTGTGGGGGCGTGGGGCTGCAAACTAGTCAATGGGATAGTTTTCAAGTATCTGCCTCTAAAGGTATAGAGCCTAAGGAATATAAATGGGAGGTTGGAAGAAGTGGTGCAAGCAGGCGTCGAGCTGTAGTGCATGGTGACTGTGACATTTCATGTAAAATGTGAGCTGGAGTCCCTCTGCTATTACTGATACAGAGGGACAGGCACTTCTCCCATCACAGATATTTTCCAAACTATTTAAAAAGGAAAGGTCTTGAAGGGTAAGGACACCAAACAATTTTGTTTCAAAATGCAACCAATAGACCAACGCATATCCATGAGGGGAAGGCATTTGCAAATACAGACTGGGAGAGACTCAGAGCAGCATATAACCTTTAAAGCATGAATAAACACACACGATGAATAACATCAAGGCTGAAGTACCTCATAAGTGCTAGAGACATTTCGGAGAAATTAATGTCACATGGGAAGCATTTCTAAAACTCACATTTGTGGATTTTGATAAAAAAGAAAAACAGAGAAGGGTGCTGAGTTTGTGACTTTTATTTTGTAATTGAAAATAGTTTTATACAACATATTCTGATCAAGGTATTCTACCTCTGCCCACCTTCACACCCTTTCAACGCTACACCTTCTTTCTCTCCTCTTTAGAAAACAGGCAAGTAAACAAACAAACAAACAATCAAATACATGGAGAGACACACACAAACAAAACCTATAAAAACACAACCTTGACATAGATGCAAAAGACCAATAAGGATTAAAAGATATCCCAGACAAATGAATATGAGAAAAAAAAACTTTCAACAATATCTTTGAATTTATTTTGTCTTGGTCACCTACTGCTGGGGTTGTATACTCGTTGAGATGACATTGGAGAAAACTAACTTTTTCTTTGGAGTTGTCAATTGGAGACAGGTTCTTAGTAAGGGTTTGGGGCTTGTATTCACCTCTCATCTCAGCACTGGGATCCCAGCTGTCTTGGATTGGTGCAGGCCCTGTGCAGGTACCACAGTCTTTGTGGGTTTAGATGAAGGCCCTGGGCAAGTGCCACAGTCTTTGTGGGTTTAGATTGTATCAGCGCTGTTTTGTCTGAAAGCCACATTTTCCTTGGTGCCTTACACCTTTCTGGGCTTTTCAATCCTTCTGCCTCATCTTCTACATATTTCCCTGAACCCCAAGGGGATGGGTTTGATAAAGACATCTCATGAGTCAAATCAGTGCCTGACACTGCTCTGCAGGTCAAGCACCTTAACCTGGATAGACCACGGACCTAGGAGAAGGCTAAATATTATGAATGTTTTGCTAAAGGAATGTAGCTATAAAATGTCTCCTAACAGCATTATGTTATATCCATAAATCAACATCTAACTCAGTCATCATCAAAGAAGTTTCCTCCTGGTGTAGATAGGAACAAATACAGAGACCCACAACTGGACACTGTGCAGAGAGTAAGAGACTTTGGGATGATCAGAAAAATTTTCTTTTCTTTTTCTTTCTT
The DNA here is from genome assembly GCF_011064425.1 of Rattus rattus. NCBI lineage: Eukaryota > Metazoa > Chordata > Mammalia > Rodentia > Muridae > Rattus > Rattus rattus. The sequence continues at coordinate 96,775,485 of NC_046157.1, read as the reverse complement.
TTCTTTTCTTTCTTTGGGCTTCTTTCTTGGTTATAAGCTGTGTCCCCTTGGGGGAAGTCCTTTGGGCTTCCTGGGTATCAATTTTCTTGTCTGTAAGATGAAGATTTATTGGGGAGTTTCCAAGCTTCTTCCTTAGAAAACAGACTTTCATGGGTGTTTTATAAACAACACTTAGAAAAGCTTCAAATAAATCAATATATCAATAAAACAATTATAAATGTGTTTCTTTTTAGGCCTAGGATGGTAAAAATCTCAGGTTTTTGAGACTCTGGCATGGAGGAGGAGATCCGGTCTCAAGGTCAATTAAACAAGGAACAGCTTGTGGTGGCTAAGAGGTGGAGTAACTCATTTATTGTTGGTGGGAGAACAAACTGGTATTGCCACTGTGGAAATAAGTGTGACAATTGAGAATTACAATCTCAGGAAGATGGTAATCAACCTATTTCAAGATCCAACTCTACCACTCTTAGGTATTCTCAAAAGATGCCTAATCCTAGCACAGAGACACGTATTCAACCATGTTCATTGATTCTCTACTTACAATAATAGGCAGAAATTGGGAAAAACCCCTACATGTCCCCAAAAGAAGAATGGATACACTTACAACAAAAGATGTGGTACATTTACATAATGGAGTACTATGCAACTGTTAAAAATAATGCCATGAAATTTGCAAATAGAAAGATCATCCTCAGTGAGGCAACCCAGACTCAGAAAGACAAATAGAGTATCTACTCACTTTTATGAGGATATTAGTTGTGGGGCCTATAATGACCAAGCTACAATTCACTGAACCACAGAGGTTAGGTATAGAACTGGGGAGTCCCTTAGATCTCCCTGGGTGTGGGAAATAGATAGGTATGGGTAGATATGGTTGTGGGGAGCTAGAATGAGAGGATCAAGTGTGGATGGGAAGGTAGAAGGGAGATGAGGAAGAGAATATGAAGAGAGATAAGCTAAATGTGCTAAAATTAAGGTCCATTTGAGGGATAATATGGAGCCTAATACAGTAGAAGCTTTTTATATATATGTGTTAAGATGAGAATGAAATCTCCAAATACTGGGGGAGACTGTGTCCCATCTGCCCATTTCTTGTCACCAAATGATGCTTCCAAATTATAGAAGACACAGAAGCCAGGCTAAGGGACAGGAAAAGTGGCCAAATGTATACTTGGTGGTATGAATGCTGTCTTCTAAATGCTGCAGGACAATCTTACAATAGGAAGAGAGGTGGGAAATATTGGTACTGTTTTTGCTTACTGCTACATGGCCAACATACAGTGAGGTGGACTGCATGAATATATTAAAGTTATTTTTGGATGAAACAATTATCTTTTAATTTAAAATCTCAAAGGCTAACATCAAGGCAGAGGTGTTTCCAGGAGGCAAATTTAACTCACAGTTAAAAGCAATGTACATTGCTTATTTATTCATGTAAATACAGTAAATAAATCTAAAAGTAAAACTTGAGAAACTCGGAGAGACCGAAGAAGAGAGAAAAAGAAAAAAAGTAATGGTAGTAGAAGAGAAAACAATCAGAGAGTAACAGAGCATCAGAGTGGTGAGAAGAATAATGTGAAACTGTGAAATATGAGAAAAGCAGACTTGGTTATAGCAAGCTTTGAGGTTTTACAGGACGCAAGCAGATCATGCACGATTTGCCAGTGAGAGAGGGGGCAGCCCTGGGCACCCCTGCCTATTGAACACCCAGCTGTGGTCCTTTGCCACAGTGGGACCTTGGGAGATCAGTGTAGCTTTGCAAGTGAATTCAAACCATTGAGAGATACACATAGAAGATTCCATCGTGGCTGCATCTGTAAGTGTACCTGATTCTGGCATGATACACACTCAGTATATCCCTGTTTTCATATGATGCATATGTCATCGGATTTCTATTAGTGGCAACATCAGAGCAACTTCCCAGCAGCTCTGTAGTTCTGTTATTATCTGACTGTTTTCCCTCCATAATTATTACTTTTTTGTACTTAATACAATTTCCCCGAGTACCTTTTAACTTATAAAATAAAAACAAAGGGGACATTTATGTGCTGGGGCTACAGATGAGGAGTCTTCCAGGTTTTCATATCCAGCCATTCTTGAGGGACCTCTGGTAGAAAATATGATATTTTAAAATTGGATATTTTATGTATTTACATTTTAAATGCTATCTCCCTTTCCCCCTCTCCCATACCCCTTCCTCCTCCCCCTGCTTCCATGAAGACGCTCCCACCCCCACTCCCACTCCCCCCCCCCCCCTGCCTCTCGCACTCCCACCTCAACACCCTGCATTCCCCTACACTGGAGAAACACATATGTGGCTGTAGCCATGGGTTCCTCCATGTGTGCTCTTTGGTTGGTTGATATTGTTGTTCTTCTTATGGGCTCGCAAACCCCTTCAGCATCTTCAATCCTTTCTCTAAATCTTTTACAGATTTATCCAATGATTTATTCAATGATCACACGCAGTATCAGAGTTATTTTGGGAGTTTCAATAATCTTTATCGTGACTACAGTAAGGACACACTTAATAGAGAAGCCATCTGTGGTGGTTTAAATGGAAATGGCTCCCATATGCAGTAGCATTAGGAGGCCTTTTGGAGTAGGCGTGGCCTTGTTAGGGGCAATTTGTCATTGGGTTAGTCTTTGAGGTTTCAAAATATCAAAACTGGTCCAATGGTTCACACACACTCTCTCTCTTTTAGATTTAGTTATTTTATATGTGAGTACACTGCTGCTGTCTTCAGACACACCAGAAGAGGGCATCAGATCCCATTACAGATGGCTGTGAGCCACCGTGTTCTTGCTGGGAATTGAACTCAGGTCTTCCGGAAGGGCAGCCAGTGCTGTTAACCATTGAGCCATCTCTCCAACCCCTCTCAATCTCTCTTTCTACTGCCTTCCTATTGGGATATAGAGCTCTGCTCATGTCTACCTCCATGCTGAAATGTTTCACACCATGTTGAAAACAGACTAAACCTCTGAACCTGTAACCCAGTCATTATATATATATATATATATATATTACATAATATACATAATATACATATATGTGTGTGTGTGTGTATAAGAGTTGGCATGGCCACAGTGTCTCTTCATAGCAAAAGGATTATTAGGAAATAATCCTTTCTGTGTGTTCTTTCACTGTAGAGGAACTTAAAGATTTCTTACACAATTTCCTCTCTCATTTATCAAAACATTATGAAGAATGTCACCTTCCTCCTTAGTTGGAACGCTTGGTATCTTATCACCATGGCATAAACAGAAAAGTATACGATACTGAAGGGCCCAACCAAGAAGAGATAGATAGTTCTTCATGTCCTTTCTGGCGTTCTCCAGCTCCTTTGAGTCTGTAAATGAAAATGGAGCTTTCAGAAGGTAAGCTATTTCAGAGCCAAATGAAATCCCAGCATGAGTTATGTCATACTGCCAGCTTCAGATGCCTAACTGAGACCCTCTCTTTGAAGAAGTATTTTTCAAGTGCCTATTTTTCCTTTCTCAACGAATGATCCATGCTGTAACGGTAAATCAGAGATATTGCTTAAACTATCCCCAAGTATCAGAATACAGCATTCATATATTCATATTTGTGAGCTTACCTTCTACCTTTCTATATACCCTTTCTTAGCGTAACTCCCAGGTGTGTGTGTGTGTGTGTGTGTGTGTGTGTGTCTGTCTGTCTGTCTGTCTGTCTGTCTGTGTGTGTGTGTGTGTGTTGGACGTGTGAGTGTGCTTGTGCACCTCACCAGTGTACAGGAGTATGGTTGTCAGAAACGATGTTAGAATCCTGCACTATTGCTCTCAGCTGGAGCTAGATCTCCCACTGAATCTGCTAGGCGAGTGCCTAGCAAGTCCCTGTCAGTGCATGTACAGTGCTGGAGTTACAGATTCAAGCAGCCATTCCAACCTTTTATGTAGATGCTGAGGAAGTCAGGTCTCTCTGCTTGCTCAGCAAACACTATTACATGGTGAGCCATCACACCAATAGTGGGACTTTCCTTCATTTGATCATTTTCCTTTGGGATCTTTGTGGGTTTTTTCCAATATACATTTCAATCGAGGCACCCCAAGGGATTAAAAGAAATATTATGAGCGGTAAATGAATTGAAGCATCACACAGTGCAAAGAGTGCTTGCTTTAGGTGACATTGTGGTATTTTTGGTAATGAGCCTAGTCTTTAAATTCAGAGCCTTCTCTCTAGCCCTTCAGTGACATTCTGTGTGGGGCTTAGGTGTTCTGATTCTGAAAAAAATGTTTTTCTCTTTGCTTATGAGTTGATGTTTTCTTAAATAAAAATAAAAATCCACATCACTAATTAGTAAATTAGTGATTTACTAAACATTTACATTATAATTAGCTTGCCATGCTATTAGCACATTATCAAGAATAATACATGTGTCCATGCAATAGTTTGTGTGCTCTAGGTTAACTGTGGCAAATTCTGCATCTTAGCAGGGACTTGTATAAATTTCTTAGTCATATCTTACACCAAGTCTTACCTTGATTTTTTTAAAATCTTGATTTATGCACTTACCACTCATGGTTTGACTATGGAATTCTACTGTGGCACATGTACTTGAACATGTTACCAATTGGTGGCACTGTTTTTGCAGGTTGGGGAATGATATTTAATCCAAGGAGTTTTGCTGGAGGATGTGGGTTCCTGGGCACTCAGCACAGCTCTGTTTCTTACCTTATTTCTGCTTCTTGACTTGCAGACACACCATGACCGGGTACCTCATTGTCCTGATCCCATGATTCTCTTATTATAAGGTGCTGAATCCACTTGAACTGTTTGTTTAAAAATATCATTCTCCTTTAAGTTGCTTCTTTCAAGGTATATTTGGTCATGACGTCAGTGAAGTAACTTAATGGATTGTTGCACACACAGCTTCAAGACCACATTCCTTGTCACCTTCATACCTTTCCGGTTTTGGTCTAAAGAAATCATTGTGATTTCAACTGATAAGAAGGCTAAGAATTGACTGGATGGAAATTGGCTGGTCATTTTTAGCATTTTGGCTCTTGAATTCCAGAAGCCTGCCTGCCTTCCTGCCTTCTTTCTCTTCTTTCCATAATTCTTATGTCAACACACTCCTGTTCAACCAGCTTACATTTGAGAATACATACATCTGCTCACATGCGAAATGGTTATACTGTGGCATTTTAATTAAATCAGGACTTTGCGAATTTAAATGGGCAGAACAATGTGAAGAAATGGTGACATCAACTCTATGTTTTATTCAATATAAATACTTTCTTTTAAAAATATTGTATTATTGGTTTTGGGAATTTCGCACATGCTAATATATTTGCATAATTTCCTCCTCCTCCCTTACCCCCTGTAACCCATGTCATGCTCCCCAACTCCGTTTCAACTTTATGACATCTTTATTATTCTGTTTCTGTCTCTCTCTCACATACACATGTAAATACAACCTGAGTCCAATTTTTCTGCTCATATGAATATACATGTTTATTGCTGACCACTTGGGAATGGTCAAAACCCTTGTCCCCAAAGAAGACTGATTCACAGTCTCTTAGAGGTCATTGATTGTCTATACCTCTTCATGTAGGAGCCTTGGGATGTTTCTCCCATCCACATTATCATGCTAACTGGTCTTGTCATATTTACTCTCTTGAGAAGAAATTAGACGACCTGCTTTAGGTTGCTGAGAGTAGCTCGGAACCTCTGGTTTGTCTATTTTGCCTCAGATGTGCTGGGATTCTAGTCATGTTAGGGATCAACCCCAACCTAACTATATGCCCAGTTCATCCACTGGTTTTAATAATGACCAATGACCATGCTTTCAAAGAAGCACATTCACTTCTTTGTGACACAAAAGTCCATAGGTCAACATTGCATAGAGGGATGGTGACGCTGATCCAGGAGGAGGCATCAAAATGCAAGGTTTTGCAAGGTAGTCGTTCCTCTGCTCCTAAATTGTCCAAGATTGAACTGTGTCTCCAGCCGTCACAGCCACATCCGGGTAACAGGAAGGAATGGGGGATAATGGAAGAGAGGTGATACAGCATGTGCCAGTTTACCCTAAGGAAGATTTCATTCTTAAAAAAAATTAATGCTTCCTTTTTATTTTTATGTGTATTGGTGTTTTGCTTCCATGTATGTCTGTGTGAGGGTGTGGTATCCCCTGGAACTTGAGTTACAGACAGTTGTGAGCTGTTATAAGAGCACTGGGAATTGAACACGCATCCTCTGGAAGAGCAGGCAGTGGTATTCACCTCTGAGCCATCTTCCCAGACCCTTAAGGAAGTCATGTGATAAACTCTGTTGGAAAGAGTTCTAACTTCTGATATGAAAAAACTGCATCACACATTGGGGGCAACACAGCTTCCCTGTTCTATCAATATTTTGGTTTTCCACATGGACTCAACTCATTCTTAAAGTCTCTTTACTGAGATTACAATACAGTATCTTTATTTCTAGTAATCCAATAGCATTGATTAACTACCTGTTGATACCTCGTTCTGGAAGTAAAGCTAATGTTAAACATTTTAACTCATTTAGTATTGTCTTCAATAATTCTTTTTGCATTTTGGTGTGCGTGTGTGTGTTTGTGTGTGTGGTGTCAGAGGCTGAAATCAAACTTGAAACTTGATAGGCTCCAAGTGCGTAGTCTCTCAACAAGCTACATGTTGCTTCTAATCTTAACAATGAATTCTTAGCACCCCTCACAAAACAAACAAACAAACAAACAAACAACATCGAAGTATAATTACTTCAAATTTTCAGATCAGAAAATGAAGGTTCAAATAAATTAAATAACTTTCTAAAGTTTTGCTAGAACTTTTAATATCAGAAATGCAATTTCAGCCGTTCTCTGGCCAAAGGCCTCACGTTGGTTCCTTTAATTCCCATAGATGAGTAGTTTAGACAATGTCAATACTAACCGTCAATAGTAGAGATAGGAAGAAGACCTAGAATAATAAAAGAGGGGATAAAGGGGGCTCATGAGTTGGCTCAGTGGTTAAAAGCACTGGCTGTTCTTCCAGAGGTCCTGAGTTCAATTCCTAGCACCCACATGGTGGCTCACAACTGTCTATAAACTCCAGTTCCAGAGGATCTGGCATCCTCACACAGACATACATGAGGAAAAACACCAATGCACATAAGAAAAAAAAAGATTTGAAGAAAAGAGGAAATTAAAAACAGATTGATGGGAAGGAGAGAGAGATGAATGGGAAGATGATAAGTAAAGAAAAAAGAAGATTATAGATGGAATATGGGCTAATCTGTTGACCTCAGTGGTCATCAATATGGAGGATCACTGATCCCAAGGGGACCTTATGAAATAAATGTCTGAAGCATGTGGCACTGGTGATCAAACATGGAATCTCATGCATGCAAACGTGAGCATTAGCACAAGCAGAGCAGCATCCCTAACCCGTGCTGAAAATATTTTCAGTTGCCACAATGAGTAAGAGGCTGTGGGGTCCTGGCAAGCAGAAGCCTATAGTGTAGGTAAGTTTCAAGCAATTTATGAAAGTGCCATCCACGCCGAGATTTGTCAGCATGTGAACAGTGTTGAGTTTGGGAAACTCTCGTTCAGCCTTCCCTAGCCATCACCTAGACATTCAGAGGAATTCCCTAACCATCTAAGGCAGTAGTTCTCAACCTCTTAATGTGGTGATCCTTCAATAGAGTTACTCACATTGTGATGACCTGCATTATAAAACGATTTTCATTGATACTTCAGAACTGTTATGAATCAAAACATGGTTTCCAATGGTCTTAGGTGACTTCTGCAAAAGGATCGTTTGACCCCACAAACGGGTCTTGACCCACAGCTGGAGGCCCTCTGATAAAGTATCTTATTTAATTGTAACCCTTAAAACCTGAGTACACAAGACCAGGAGAGAAGACTTAGTACTATTAACATACTTTTTAATCTAAAATTCTACAGTGTCTGAGATAACAATTGAACAAATAATAGTTATTGAATATAAATTACACTCAACTAACCAGCCAACTCTTATGAGGCAGGACAGGGATGATAAGCATGTCTCACCTTTCTGTGTGAGGTTTTCAGAAACCTGGTACTAAAAGGCAGGTAGGTCTAGGCCTGGAGAATCAGCTCAGGGGTTAAGAGTGCTGACTGTTCTTGAATAGAACTTAGGTTCAATTTCCAGCACCCTCGTGGTGGCTAATAGGTGTCTGTAGCATCATTCTTAGGGGATCTGAAGCCCTCTTCTGATTTTCTCAGGCACCAAGCACACATGTAGAATACATACATACATTCACTTATATACATTAGAAGTTAGGGAAACAAGTAACTCTAAACACTGCAAGCATGTAAGCAAGCATCATACCAGGATTGAGGTTTTATAGAGAAGGTAGTTAGGTCATGAAATGGAATGACCAAGGTTACTTAGTGACTGGGATTGACCAAAACCCCAGTTCCTTAAGCTTCTAACTTTTAGATTTGTCTCCATCAAATTGACTTCTGAAAATGTTTATCAACAGTTACCATCAGGAATGATTTGGATTGTTTCTTTTTAGTTTCTGAGGCCTATCAGTTAAAAATCACACAGATCCAAATAAATATCCTGGTATACAGATATTAAATTTATTGGGTCAAGACAGCCATAACAGCCCCTGTCTATGGCCCCTCGGCCTCCGACAGATGAAGTGAGAGGATAGCGTTAGCTCAGTTGCTTGAGACTAGTTTGGGAAATGTAATGTGACCTCATACTGAGTTTTTAAAAGTCTCTTTAAAGGTTTTGTAATTGGGGCTGGAGGTGCGTTTAATGGCAGAGTGCTTATATAGCATGTGTTGGGCTTATACTCAACTTCAGGGCAAAATAGAATTTTGTGATGATTGACAAGATACCCTCTTTCTTTTGAAGAAAAAAAAATTGCCATGATATCAAATGATACCGAGAAGTGTGTTCTGTTGAATGTCTTGTAATTTTGCATGACATTAGTTTGTGTTTTTTTTTAAAATGATTTATTTTTATTTCATGTGCATTGTTATTTTGCCTGCATTTATGTCCGTGTGAAGATGTCGGCTCCACTGAAACTGGACTTACAGATTGTTGTGAGCCGCCATGTGGGTGCTGTGGCTTGATCCCCTGTCCTCTGGAACAGCAGCCAGCGCTCTTCACCACTGAGCCATCTCTCCAGCCCTAGTTTGTGAGATTTTATAGAATCGGTGCTCTATTTTTTTTAGTTTCCTTTTTATTTAATACGTTTTGTAAATATATCTAACTTTCTCACCAGTTTAAGTAAAGAAATAATGGGAGCAAGATATCAGCCATTAAAATCAAATACATGAAGGAATTACACGCCAACACATTTATTAAATGTCCAGTATGTATATTAAACACTGTCTGTCGTGGCAGGGATGGCTAATATTTATTACGTGTACCAGGCAGTGGTTAATGTGTTTTCTTAACTCATCCATTGCACTAGCCACACTGAGACCTGGAGGTGAGGATAAGAAAAGTGTATCCCTTCATTGTTGGAAGCATTGATTAACCAGAGAAGAAGAATACAGGAATGAAACCTAGTCGCTCATGATAATACCAGATCTAGTTGTAAAGAGGAATAAGGGAAACTGCCAGTGCTCATTAGAGTGTGTTCCAAAAATGACTGTGTAACCAAGGCTTCCCAAGGCACACCTCCAGGGCGCCTGGACCTGGCGACTGAAGGTTGAGATGGAAAGGTCCATGCTCTTGGGAAGGAAGAGTAAATGGCAAAAGTTGGATAGGCTCATCCTCCAAACTCTTCACAGCTTCCAGGATTCTGGCTATCCCTTTCAACAGAGCAGTAGGTAGCTGGAAGGCAGAGTTCTCCAGAGTTGTCGCAGCAATTTTTGGAGTTCTTGCTCTTACTCACATGTGCTTCTCCTTCATTTCCTCTGTGGTATGTGTGTGTGTGTGTGTGTGTGTGTGTGTGTGTGTGTGTGTGTGTGTGTGTGTGTGTGTGTGTGTGTAGGAGGGTGTGTCTGGATTCTCTCTATTATTGGGTGGGATTCCCTGGAGTATCTCTGAGTACTATTGCCCGCTCCACTAGTGTTTCCGATGACCTGCTTCAGACTCCCAATTTAAGAGTACTCCTGCTTAGGAACAGCTGTATCCCTCTTGGTCTCAGCAACTGCTTTTAGAAGTACGTGTGAGGGAACATTTCTAGAAGAAAGTAGAGTTAAAAGTGAAAACAATACAAAGAAACAAACAAAACCAGAGAAAACACAGGGAGAGGCAGAGGATGTTGGGTCGTAGCATCTGAGAGTATCATGAAACACCCTTGCGGCTGCAACAGAGAAATCTCTATAACGTTATTGCCATGCGTGCTTGACTAATGAATGCTCTTCTGTAGTTATATATCACTGCAAATCCCTAAAAATGGTTAAACAAGTCAAGGTGAGATGAATGGATCTTGACTCACCTGAATACAGAACCTGAAGCCTTTGCATGCAAAGATTTTGGATCTCTGTGGATGTGGAAATAAATGTGACTTTTCCTCCCAGGGTAGCTATAAGGAGTGAGCCTCTACCACTAATACATAGCTAGCAGACATTTTTCTTCGATCCACCAATGATCTCATTCACTGTGATGTCAAAACATGAAGACAACAGCAAACATCACTACTCATTTTTTTCTTGTTGCTGTGACAAAATATCAAACACAAGAAACTTAAGTAAGGAAGGGTTTACTTTGGCTCATTGAGCATGAGGCAGTTGGCCTCTTCCCACAATAAGTAAGCAGAAAGAGATGAAGGGTACTGCTAACCTCACTTGTTTCTTTTAAGTTGTCTCAGACCCCAGCCCACAGGATGAGTCTTAGCTCCTCAGTTCACCTTCTGGAAACACAGACAGGCCCAGAAATATGTCTCCTCAGTGATTCTGATCCCAGTCACCTTGATTACGAAGAGCAACCAATACATAAATGGTTATTCTTATAGATGTTTAAAAATATGTATAGGATGAAAGATTAATTTGCTTACTAACATAGTCAACTAGTGTCTTTTACCCCTACTAGGTCTGGCCCTGCAGTGCCCCAAGATATCTGCTGGATATCTTAATCTCAGTCAGCAAAACCTCTCACCCGCTTTGCTCCATCCCATATCACACTGTCAATAGCCTCTCTCGAGCCTGGCAACAATCTCTCTACCCATCCAGTTCCCAAGGCAGGCTGCCACCATGCCAGAAATAAGCATCTTAATTCCGTGGCGGCTTAGTGTCCCAACCACCATATACTCTCTTAAACTTAATTTGCCACAAGAAAGAACATACAATACAATAACCTCTGATCCAATTGATAAGATTTCATTACCACCTAAACATACAAAGCCCTGTGCACATCCATCCTTTAAGAGCATTCATAACAACATAAGCGTAGAATCTTAACATCCACCTCCATGTTCTTTCGGTGGCTTCTTCCTCCAGTCTCCTTCCGTTCCAGTCTCCTCCTCTTCCCTCAAACTTTTCTCCCACCCATCCTTTCTCCTCGTCCCATGACAGACCTCGTTCTATCTTCAGCTGTATGACATCACCCTACACACAGAGGCAATAAAAACCCGGCAATGGCATCACTTTTGATTTAATGTTAATACAAACATGAAGATATTATTTTAGAGGAATCAACAACAAACTGTAATAATTGCTTTTAGGGGAATATATAATTGAATTAAAACATGAAATCCTATTTTTCCCATTCTTTCTGTGTTTTTACATTGTTTATGTATGTGTCTTGTGTTGGGAATTGATCTGGGGCATGGTATGCAATATGCTCCAGTCCAATGAAGGAGGTTCTTGCTATGTAACTTAGTCTGGCCTTCAACTCATGGGCCGATGGCCTTTACCTTTACAGTGGTTGGAAGTACAGACATTCACCGCTCTAACAGGCTTTTATCACTGTATTTATTTTTGGATCATTATTACTGTCTGCACGTAGAGAAAAAGGAAGAGAAATGTGAAAAGAGACTATCTTCGGCCTTCGATGTAAGGGAAGGACATGACCAGCTGGATCACCTCAGGGTAGCCTACTTGCTTGACCTGCATCGTGAGGATATGCATAAAAATAAAGAAAGGACCACACACAATTTCCCCTGCCTTTCCTAATTGCAGATATCATAGAGGTCTATAACCAATGATCTATAGATTTGACACTTTTGGAAGTATGTTCAATGGGAGTGTATTCAGCTAATGGCATCTCTGCTGAAGGAGGCATGGCTTTTTCCTTACCCTATTTCTGCTCTCTGCATGGTGTGTATCATGCATCCATCTTTGACCTTGTATTAACCCTGAAAGCCTGTACTAATCCTCAAACCTCTGATAGGAAGCTCAAGGGCAGAGTGATCCTATACCACTGATGACTGGTGTCACTATATCAACTATCAAATATCCTTGGATTTCTTTTACACAACAGAAATATGTAAAACATTGATATTTTGAGTTTTCAGTTAAATCTCTTTTGCAATATTACCTTGAGAACTGTAATAACATAGTTTTTCCAGAAACTTGCTGTATTAATATGAACAGTCTTTCAACTTTGGCTCTCCTGATGACAAAAATTACTTAATAGACATAGGTTTCCCAAGAGAGGAAAGTTAAATTAAGAGTGTTGCTTCCTCTGTGTGTTCTCCAAGACAAGAACTGACAGGGGATCCAGAGGGTTAATGGTGAGACTTTTATTCAGGTACATAGGGGTGGTCAAAGTTTTCCACTTTCTTTAAAGACATTCATAATTAAGTAGGCCTGGCAAGGGGAGACCGCTAAGTTTTTAAAGAGAGGAACTATGACAACACGTGTTCATGCTGAAATATATAGAAAATTGGCATCCTGGGTTGGCTCCATTCTAACCCTCTTGGCAGCTGGAGACCTCTGCTGATAGCTGTTATGTCAAACCTGTCTGCACGTCTGTTTTTCCTTGTCATTTGTTTATCTGATTATTGTTCCCGTCCCTTATTAAGCAGCTCTCATCTTTGTATCATTGCTATTGAGTCTCATCTTGAGGTTTTTCTTACTGCCATGATTTTTCTCTTACAGTAGTACAGATGGACCAGAAGACATTCCACTACCGAGCTACAGCCCAACCTCATTTATTTATGTATTTAGTTAAATATTTATTTCATGTAGGCATCCATGCCTGGGTGTCAATGGGTGCACCATGTGCATCAGTACCCGTGAGTGACAGAACAGGGTGTTGGGTTTACTAGAACTGGAGTTGCACGTAGTTGCCAGTCACCTGATATAGGTGAGTGGAACCAAACAAAGGTCTTTTGCAAGAACAGTATATTCTTCACTGCAGAGCCATCTCTTCAGTCCTTATCTATCTATCTTATCCATCCATCCATCCATCCATCCATCCATCCATCCATCCATCCATCCATCTATGTGTGGGGCAGTAGGTAGTGATTGGTACCCTGATTCTTGGTCGAGATAGGTCGAATCCCTGGGGGACCCTAAAAGGGATAGCAGGTGCATTCTCAGTCTTCCAGGATATCAGGACCCCACATAACTGCACCCCCAAAGACCCCTGTAGAGAGATTTGAGTCAGACCAGTCACGTAAGGCAATGCCTCAAGCCCCTCCTCCCCAGGTAAGCATGTGACCACAGGCCACATAGGCTCAAGACAAATCAGACATAGAAGCAGGACCACACCTCCTTATATGTAGATAAGGTCTTCCCGCGCTCTCAGGCCAAACCAATAGGAAGTCAGACACTGACCCATCCAAAAAACTGTATTTAAGTATCGTGTTCAGAATCAAAGGTGTGCAGGAGTTATTCCATTGTGTGAGAGCTTCTGTCATAAGAGCTGTAACACCGCTGCTTGGGGAAGGGATCTGCTCTCGCTGCCAGAAGCTCCCCTGTACCCCTCTCCAGCTACTCAGTATCCTGCTGGCTTAGCCCGGTGAGCAACCCGTGTGGTGGTGGAAGAAAGGAGAAGGACCAAAGCTGTTCCCCCTCCCTGCCCAAGTTCTCTCTGCCTCGGCCCAATCCATGCGTCTAGCAGGGCAAAAGATCACCATGAAATGCACCAGGCACCAGAGCCCTACATCTATGTATCTATGTATCTATATGTATCTATGTATCTATCTATGTATCTATCTGTATATCTATGTATTTATGTATCTATCTATGTATCTATCTATCCATCTATCTATCTATCCATCCATCCATCCATCCATCCATCCATCCATCCATCCATCTATCTATCTATCTATCTATCTATCTATCTATCTATCTATCTATCTATCTATCTATCATCTATTATCCTGAAGGTTGACTTGAAGTTCCCAATACTTACTAGGCAAACAGACTTCCACCAACTTGTATCATTAACCCTTTCACATTGCTTTCTTGAGATCAGACAGCCCAAGCAGGCCTTCAAATTAATGGTCTTGTCCCAGAAGGTGGGATTACAGATCTGAGCTACCCAGACTTACTGCTCTCTCTCTAATCTTGCCATTACTTACCTAATTGTTCCCTGGTTAGACAAGGAGCACTTACTGATTTCTCTGGGAGTAGCTGGAGTAAACCACACTTGATTAGGATCTTCATGTTTCACAGCACAGCCATCTTCTGCATGATTAAGTCATCCTGGAGGATTATCCCTCAACATATGTGCAAACTGTCTTGATTTTGGGTACATTGTTGTCTATGTCCATGGTATTTTATTACGTTTCAAAACACTTAACTAGGTAGATAAAGGCACATGAAAATTGTAAAATGGGAAGCTGAGTTACAAAGGCAACATAGGTGGATTAGGTAACGGAGGATAAGTTGGAAAATGAGGACTAGAATCTAAGTCTTGTTCCCTCTATCTTCCTCCTGTTGGTAGTACAGGTTATAATGGATGCCTGGTGTGGATAGGGACATTTAGAATATTAAATTTTATATATGTGTGTGTGTGTGTGTGTGTGTGTGTGTGTTTGTGTGTGTGTGTGAGAGAGGAGAGAGAGAGAGAGAGAGAGAGAGAGAGAGAGAGAGAGAGAGAGAGAGACTGCACCATGTGCATGCTTTATTTCTGAAGAGGCCAGTAGAGGGCAGCAGAGCCCTGAGAGCTGGAGTCACTGATGTTTTTGAGCTACCAAGTAGGTACAGAAAATGGAATCCATCTGGCCAGCTCCATTGAGTTGTTTTTGTTTTGTTTTTTAATTTAATTGCATATATATTACCTGGGACTCAGTTGATTTTCCCTTAATATTTGCCGAATAGTTTTTGAACCTAAACAACTAACCTTTTGCTGATGATTAAAAGCAAAATTTCCAATGTTCTCACATCTTCAACATTCCAGAAGGAATTAGCTCCGTTTTGTGATGGGAAACATACACAGAAGGCATTTGTGGTGCGGGAGAGATGACTCAGCAGTTAAGAGTTCACGCTGCTCTTGCCGATGATCCTAGTTTGGTCCTCGGCACCCATGTCAGATGGCTCACAGTCACCGCTAACTCCAGCTCTAGAGGATCACATGCCCTCTTCTATGGGAATCAATTTGCACTCATGCCACATACGCATACACATGTACATGTTTAGAATGAAATCTTTAAAAATAACAGAAAAACTATAAGTATATATAAGCATTTGTTTATTTAAAATGTATTGTTCTGTGGCAGCATATGCAATAAATAATAATGGTTTTCACTTCGGCATGTTCATGCATACTTTGCCCTTGTTTCTCCTCCTCCTCCATTCTGTTTTCTTGCTTACCCGATTGTCCACTTTCTCTTTCCTTAGTCCCTTCTACTTTCATGTCGAATACATTCCATCATTCTCTTTCATTCCATCATTCTCTTTATTTTATCCTTCTTTCTCTCCTTCCTTAAGACCTTGTCCCCTCCTTCTCATAGTTTATTTTCTAGTTTTATGCCTACACCCCTCATACATACACATTTACTTACATACAAAAACTGCAGTCAAGTGGGAACATGCTGTATCTGTCCTTGTGAGTTGCCTTACTTAGTAAAATACTTTGCAGATCCATTCATTTTCCTGCAGATTTATAATTGAGTAAGATTCTGTTATATCTATCTATCTTTTCTTTCTTTCTCTTTCTATCTTTCTCAAATGTATATGAGATCTCTCTTCTCTTTCTATCTCTCTCAAATATATATGAGATCTCTCTTCTGTCTATCTCTCTCTCTCTCTCTATATATATATATATATACATTCATACTGTAATGATTTGTATATGCTTGGCCCAGGAAGTGGCATATTAGGAGGTGTGGCCTTGTTGGAGTAAGTGTGTCACTGTTGGGTGTGGGCTTTAAGACTCTCATCCTAGCTGTCTGGAAGCCAGTATTCTGCTAGCAGCCTTCAGGTGAAGATGTAGAACTCAGCTCAGCCTGCACCGTGCCTGCCTGGATGCTGTCATGCTCCCTCCCTGATGGTAATGGACTGAACCTCTGAACCTGTAAGTCAGCCTCAACTAAATGTTGTTTTTATAAGAGTACCCCTGGTCCTGGTGTCTGTTCACAGTCTATATACATGTTTTTATTACCCACTGAAATGCTAATGGACAACTAGGTTCATTGCATTTCCTTGTTAATTTGAATACTGTTGTAAAATATGTGGATAGGAAGGCATCTCCATATTAGGATGCAGAACTGTTTTAGGGGAAATATGCCCACTAGTAGTGTAGCTGGGTCATATAGTAGTTCAAATTTTGGTTTTTGAAAGAAACTTCCTTGCTGATGCTGACAGCAGTGGGTTATACCAGCTTACAGTCCCACCATCAGTGAAAAGTAGTCTTCTTTCCCAAGTCCTCACCAATTTTGTGATCATTGGTTTTTGTGATAGAAGTCAAACTGAATGGACAATTTCTTCATGTTCCTAATAGATAGAGTGATCCTTCAAGAAACTAGTTAATAAAGTGGTTATTTTCTTCATATAACAATATTTATTTTAATACACTCTAACATTTCATTATAAAAAGAAAAATTAATTATCTTAGAAAATAATTTTAAAAAGGTCTATAATGTAACTACTCTCATCTGAATTTGGACATGGTCGATTTAAAACATTAACAGGGTTTGAGGATCAGATTCTTTGACCTTTGAACTTTCTGCGATCAATTTTCTCATATTAATAATTCATCATGATTGGCAAGCTGCGAAACACCTATCTGGAGATATTTATAGGGATAAGAAGTCAATGTTCCTAGGAAAACAAATTAAGACATCCAATGTAGGCTTATGAGCATCATGAGATCTGACCCAAACTGGTAATCCCCTCAAAATTTCCAAGTTAGAGTCACAAAAACCTATTGCATCAGAGTTTACAAATGAACCATATAATTCGATGGCTAATAACTAATGTTCAGAAAGGACTATTTCCCATACACAAGGTGGAACATTGGGTCAAGGGCGAAGCACTGGATTTATAAGAATTGGCTGGAGGCCAGTGTGAGCTATAGAGGGAATTCAGGACAGTCATAGCTACGCAGAGAAACCCTGCCTTAAAATAAAATAAAATAAAATAAAATGGAAGGAAGGAAAAGATAGAAGGGAGAGAGAGAGAGAAGAGAGAGAGAGAGAGAGAGAGAGAGAGAAGAAAGAAAGAAAGAAAGAAAGAAAGAAAGAAAGAAAGAAAGAAAGAAAGACAAACAAAGAAAGAGAAACTGGCAGGAGAATAACACTTGTTTCTTTGGAAGACCTGGTTCAAGTAGACAAACAGGAGGTGTTAAAACTCTAAACAAACCAGTCTGATGGAGGTGGTTCCTCGATTCTTTTTTTTCCATCTTTATTAACTTGAGTATTTCTTATTTACATTTCAATTGTTATTCCCTTTCCCGGTTTCAGGCCAACATCTCCCTAATCCTCCCCTTCCCTTCTCTATGCGTGTTCCCTTCCCATCCTCCCCCCATTACTGCCCTGCCCCCAACAATCACGTTCACTGGGGGTTCAGTCTTGGCAGGACCAAGGGCTTCCCCTTCCACTGGTGCTCTTACTAGGGTATTCATTGCTACCTATGAGGTCAGAGTCCAGGATCAGTCCATGTGTAGTCTTTAGGTAGTGGCTTAGTCCCTGGAAGCTCTGGTTGCTTGGCATTGCTGTTCATATGGGGTCTCGAGCCCCTTCAAGCTCTTCCAGTCCTTTCTCTGATTCCTTCACAGGGAGACAAATAACCCTATTTAAAAATGGGGTTCAGAGCTAAACAAAGAATTCACAGCTGAGGAATGCCGAATGGCTGAGAAACACCTAAAGAAATCTTCAACATCTTTAGTCATAAGGGAAATGCAAATCAAAACAACCCTGAGATTTTACCTCACACCAGTGAGAATGGCTAAGATCAAAAACTCTGGTGACAGCAAATGCTGGTGAGGATGTGGAGAAGGAGGAACACTCCTCCATTGTTGGTGGGATTGCAGACTGGTACAACCATTCTGGAAATCAGTCTGGAGTTTCCTCAGAAAATTGGACATTGAACTACCTGAGGACCCAGCTACACCTCTCTTGGGCATATACCCAAAAGATGCCCCAACATATAACAAAGACACATGCTCCACTATGTTCATCGCAGCCTTATTTATAATAGCCAGAAGCTGGAAAGAACCCAGATGCTCTTCAACAGAGGAATGGATACAGAAATGTGGTACATCTACACAATGGAATACTACTCAGCTATCAAAAACAATGACTTTATGAAATTCATAGGCAAATGGTTGGAACTGGAAAATATCATCCTGAGCGAGGTAACCCAATCACAGAAAAACAAACATGGTATGCACTCATTGATAAGTGACTATTAGCCCAAATTCTTGAATTACCCTAGATGCACAGAACACATGAAACTCAAGAAGGATGACCAAAATGCGAATGCTTCACTCCTTTAAAAGTGGAGCAAGAATACCCTTGGGAGGGAATAGCGAGGCAAAGTTTAGAACAGAGGGAGAAGGAACACCCATTCAGAGTCTGCCCCACATGTGGCCCATACATATACAGCCACCCAATTTGATAAGATGGATGAAGCAAAGAAGTACAGACTGACGGGAACCAGATGTAGATCTCTCCTGAGAGACACAGCCAGAATACAGCAAATACATAGGCGAATGCCAGCAGCTAACCACTGAACTGAGAACGGGTTCCTCGATTCTTAACTCAAATTTTCTCTTCTCAGTAATGTTTACCTTTGTGCCAATCCGATGAAAAGTATCCAGCACAGAGGGATGGAGAAGGAGAGAGAGGAACATGGAGACACACACACACACACACACACACACACACACACACACACACACAGAGAGAGAGAGAGAGAGAGAGAGAGAGAGAGAGAGAGAGAGAGAGAGAGAGAGAGACAGATAAATAGAGATGGATAGAGACAGACAGACAGATAAAGAACTAGGTAAGGAATAGGAACAGATAAGATGAGTTAGAATAGACAAGGAACAAGGAATAGGAACAGATAAGATGAGTTAGAATAGACAAGGAACAAGGAATAGGAACAGATAAGATGAGTTAGAATAGACAAGAAAGTCAGGGAATCAAGACAGACAAATGTAGATCTGGGAATGCAGGCTCCCAAATGTGAAAATACCTCAGTCACATATATGAGTTTAGTATAAATTCTCAGCTTTACCTCCATAAATGCTGATTTAGTTAATACGGTAAATCAGGAATAGGGCCCGGTGTTTTCCATTTGGCAAAGCTTTCAGCAAGAGCCCTGTGATGCAGTTTAAGGCTCATGCTTGAACCTCTCTCGCATAAATGCCATCCTTCTGGGGTTTAGCAAGAGGGAAACACTATGTATCAGAGAAAGGAGGAGTGTATACACAGTGCATAACTATTCAGCACAAGGAAGGGTGAATGTGCTATTTCTAGGGAAATGGATGTTAAATGGAGATGATTTTCTTAAATATAATAAACCAACCCAGAAAGAAAGACATCAGGTTTTCTCTCATATGTGGAATATAGATTTCACAAAAGAGACACATTACAGTCAAAGGGAGGCCAATGGAAGGGGACAAGAGAGACTAAGAGATGAATATGAGACAAGCATATTCTGTGAATATATAAAAATGTCACAATGAAATCCATTAATTTGTACAGTTAGTAATGTGCTAATAAAAAGTTAAACAAGGGAAAGGCAAACTGGGATTCTTCACATTTTTCAGGAGGCGATAATGGCCAAACGGCAAGCTGTGTTAGGAGACAACATGGTGTGATGGAATGACAGACATCTGATGATGAGTTCTGGGGTCTAGTCTTTATGAGTTTTGGGGCAAGCCTCCTGCTCTTTGGCATTAGTGGTTTTACCTCTAAACTAAAGGAAGGGGAGAGCGGAGAGATAGTCTTTTGTTTTTCTTCTGGAGAACATTTAAGTGGGGGTTGCCATTGCTGTGAAGAGACACCATTGGCAACTCCTACAAAGGAAAACATTTCACTGGGGCTGGTTTACACATTCAGGGGTTCAGTCCATTATCTGGTTGGAAGCACGGCCTGAAGCAGGCAGACATGGTGGCGGAGAAGTAACTGAGAGTTCTACATCTGGATCGGAGGCAGCAGGGAGAGGGAGTAAAACTGGGCCTGGCTTGAGCTTCTGAAACCTCAAAGCCCATCCCCTAATGACGCACTTCCTCCAACAAGCACACACCTACACTAAGAGACCACACTTCCTAATAGTGCTACTCCTTGTGGGCCTACGGGGGTTATTTTCATTTAAACCACCACAGGATCTGTGCGGAAAGATTTCCTGGTAGCTCTAAGGATCCAGTTCCTGCTTCTAGAAATGCATTAGTTGTCTGGTAACACAATACTAATACCAATGCATAATAATTTCTAGCCCAGTGTCTGAGAGAACAATGCTGAGCAGGTTACAGCACTTTTTGCCTCCTCTCCCCTCCGCTCCCCTCTCCTCCCTTCCCCTCCTCTCCCACCCCCTCCTTTCCCTTTTCCCATTATTTTCTATTTTATTTATGATCTATGTAGAATATAAGAATCAAAAAGTATATCTGGAGAATTCAGAGATGGCACACTGGTAAAGAGCACTTACTGTTCTTGCAGAGGACCTAAGTTCAGTTCCCACCATAGGGGCTTGTAATTTTAGTTGCGGGAATATTGGCATCTCTGGACACCTACCGGCACAGGACTCACAGAATATCCCCTCCTTTTCTTGTCCATGTGCGCGCGTACGCGTGCACGCACACACAGACACACACACACACACACACACACACACACACTAATTTAAAACTGTTTTAAGTGTTTACTTTTCTCGTGGCATTGAGAATTGAACCTAGGTTAAGTGTTCACAGTTGACCTACATCCTGTACCCTGTCTGCCAGTTTGTCTGCCAGCCACTCTATTCATCCACATCAAGATATATCTTAGGTGCTACATGACTAGGGGTGATAATATCGAGCTGTTGAAATGTAATAAGAACAGCCATTTCTTCCACTTTAGCAATCTGCGTGAGAAGCGAGCATTCGCCTCTTCTTCCAGCAGAGGGCAGTACAATACGCTCTGTAACTTAAACAGGCTTTGGGAGCAGTTGAGAAGCAACTCGTTATTTCCATTTCTGTTTGAACATAGAAACTTGAGAGTTTCTTGTGGGGTGAAAAGTTTAAGAAAAGAAAAAGAGTAAGTTACATTTATTGTTGTTATGAATCAGGACAGAATTTTTTTTCATATTTACTTTTATTTTTTAATGTACATTGGTGTTTCGCATCCAGAGGTTCCTTTAACCACACATCTCCGAAGAACTCGAGTTGCTTGCGTGTCTGGCTGAGTAGCTCACTCTAAAAAAAATGCCGTAATATGTCAGTGAAGTTTTGGGATGTTCCAAGAATTGGAAAAAATGGAAAAGACAATTGCTTGTTCTCAGGACTTTTCATTCTGCTAGGACTACAAAGTAATGGAGAAGCATTATAAAGAATTACATTTCTGGGCATGGCGGCACACACCGTTAATCTCTGTATTTGGAGGCAGGGGAAAGCAGATCTCTGTGAGTTCCAGGCCAGCCAAGACTACATAGTGAGACTGTCTCAAAAAATGCAGAAAAATTTATAATACATTTATAATCCAACACCTTTACTATCTGGCCAATATTTATTAATAGTCTAGTCCATGTTCCACCATCACAGAAATAAAGAGTTAATTTTAGAGTTAATAAAGAGTAAAAAGTAATACTTCCAAAGAAAGCTGCAGGGGAAAGTGGCTATTGCAAGAATGAGGACCAGCAGGAAGGAGGTGCAGGGGTTTGAGGAAGGACCAATAAGAGCAAAGTACATATGAAAATGACATAACGCAACCCGTTACACTGGACCCTAACTTTAGAAAGAGGAGCAGACTATTTCAGAGAGTGACCTTTGCTAATGAAGATGTCAACAGAGTAGCAGAATTTAGCAGAAGTAGAAGACAGCGTTCGGTTTGAGGCCAATCTTGATTTAGGCTGTACTTGTGGTATGATAGGAATATCCAGGGACCCTTATAGAAGGATTTGAACATAAGATAGGCTGAAGTTGTCATAAATTTCAACCCTGTATCATTCATGCGACAGTATTATGCTTTACTGAGCCCCATTTTCATAGCAAAAAACAACAGGAACCTTGTGCCTGGCCTGGAATGACTTGCACTAGAAGCAGATACCCTTCTCCAGGCAACATGTACACCTTCCCTTCCCTAGCCCCTGTTTCAGCAATGATTACTACTTGTTTCTACACACAGGCTCCTCTGAATAAGAACTCTATTTGACCACGCTTTTTTTTTTTTTTTTTTTTTTATTAACTTGAGTATTTCTTATGTACATTTCTAGTGTTATTCCCTTTCCGGTTTCCGGGCAAACATCCCTTCCCTCCCCTTCCTTATGGGTGTTCCTCCCCACCCCTCCCCATTGCCGCCTCCCCCGACAGTCTAGTTCAGGGGGTTAGTCTTAGGACCCAGGGCTTCCCTTCCACTGGTGCCCTTACTAGGATATTCATTACTACCTATGAGGTCAGAGTCCAGGGTCAGTCCATGTATAGTCTTTTAGGTAGTGGCTTAGTCCCCTGGAAGCTCTGGTTGCTTGGCATTGTTGTACAATGGGGTCTCAAGCCCCTTCAGCTCTTCCAGTTCTTTTCTTCTGATTCCTTCAACGGGGGTCCCGTTCTCAGTTCAGTGGTTTGCTGCTGGCATTCGCCTCGGTATTTGCTGTATTCTGGCTGTGTCTCTCAGGATCGATCTACATCCGGCTCCTTTGACCACGTTTCTGCAGGGCCCTGGGTTTGGAGCCATTCTCTCCTTGAGTCAAGAGCCCTCCTCTTCCTTTGCAGGGGGCCCTCTTCCCTTATGACGTTGCTATAGGTAAATTAATGCTCTCAACAATTCAACTCAGGTTTGTGTTTATTAACACGTTTGATGCCTTATAGCATTCTTCTTTTGATCACTTTGAAGCTATATTATGTACTTCATAGACACAGAAAACTAAACCATTTAGGTGTGCTCAGTAATCTTGACGTGTGTTTCCTTCAAATATATCCAAAAGGCCATGTTTACTTTCTAAAGAATCCACAGAAGAAACATGAAGAAGCGAATCCTGCAAATATATTAGGTTTTTCTTTCTAACCTATGATAAACGAATGGCCTCTCCGTGAGTGTAGAAACCTTGGCTTTCTGGCTTGGTGCTGCACTTTTGCTGTATGTCTTTCCTGAGGCCGCAATAATGCTGCTTTTAAAATACGAGGATCATTTTTCTCATGGTTCAGTGTCTAGGGTCAAAGTGGAGTCTCGGGAAGGAAACCTTACAATCTGCCCATTTAGTCTCTCTATAACAGCATCTTTCTAATAACGTCCTAAGATGTTTATTTCCTAGCTCCCCAGATAACTCACTGCTTTTCAAATATTAATGAGGGTGGGGAAAAAAATGGCACAACTGTGAGTGTTAAGAGGCTTCCAGGTACGGCGAAAAAATTGGATTTCATTACTTTTGGATTCTAATGGCTTCCCAGCACCGTGGTTGCCAACACTTCATACAGGATCCTCAGTTAAGGCCTTAAAACTCTGTTTTCTTCTCCATCCCCCCCACTTCTGCTCACACTAACTTGCTCCTGGCTCACTAACCTCTGAGAGTTCCATACACAGGACGCTCTTCCCAGCTTCAGTGCAGATCTCACGATGCTTCCTCAGCCCTGGGCTGCATGACCTCTATTCACCCTTCAGTTCTTCGTTCTATCCACTAGCAAGGTTTCTATTATTCGGTGTTTCTCATGCTTCAGCCGTTACTTCACTGGATGGCTGGAACCTTGTCTCCTTTCTACAAATTCCCCTTTCCTCCAGCAGAAGAGCCCAGATATGTTCCCTGGGTGGGTGATATGTGTGGGAAAATGAATGAGCAAGGCTGTCCGTGTCTCGTTTTCTGAGGAAGTGTGGCTAAGTCCATGCTAATAAGGAAACACACAGTGAAGTCATTGCTAAAAAAGGCAACATGAAATAGCAACTTACCTGTCACCCAGTACTTATCGAAGCTGATAGGGGAACAGTGGTCTTAAACTCCTGAAGGATGAGATTCAGTAGGGTGCTCTAACTGTGGAGTGCGTCAGGCCAGTAAAGGACTAAAGAATCAGATTATTGATCTTAAAAAATTGGGTCTTTTGTCACTAAAGACCTTTGATGTGATGTCATTTGCTTCAGAGACTGCCTCTTTTTAAAATAAAAAGAAATGTTTATAAGTGTTTTGCCTGCATCTATATCTGTTTACTATGTGTGTTCAGTGCCTACTGAAGTGAGAGGAGTTCATCTGATCCCCTAAAACAGGAGTTGCAGACTGTTGTGAGCTATTGTATGGATGCTGGACATTGATCCTGGGTTATCTAGGAAGAGAAGCCAGTATTCCTTTTTTTTTTTCATTTATTAACTTGAGTATTTCTTATTTACATTTCGAATGTTATTCCCTTTCCGGTTTCTGGGCAAACATCCCCTAATCCTCCCCCTCCTTCTTCATGGGTGTTCCTCCCATCCTCCCCCATTGCCGCCTCCCCCAACAATCTAGTTCACTGGGGTTCAGTCTTAGCAGGACCCAGGGCTTCCCCTTCCACTGGTGCTCTTACTAGGATATTCATTGCTACCTATGAGGTCAGAGTCCAGGGTCAGTCCACATAGTCTTTTAGGTAGTGGCTTAGTCCCTGGAAGCTCTGGTTGTTGGCATTGTTGTTCATAAGGGGTCTCGAGCCCCTTCAAGCTCTTCCAGTTCTTTCCCTGATTCCTTCAACGGAGGTCCTATTCTCAGTTCAGTGGTTTGCTGCTGGCTTTCGCCTCTGTATTTGCTGTATTCTGAGAAGCCAGTATTCTTAACTGCAGAGCCATCTCTCCAGTCCCAAGATGTAGAAGTTAGGTCTTTCTTCCTCCCAACCCTGTGTTCCCAGAAATAAGACTCAGACTTAAAATATATTTACAGATACTTTGGTCATATAGCTAGGTTCTTTTCTGATTAGATTATAATTTAAAATAACCCATTTATTTTAATCTACATTCTGCCACATGGCTACCTACCTGTGCTCAGATCCCATGTATCTATCTTGTCCTATCTTCTAAGGCAAATCTCCCACCTGGCACTTCTCCCAGAATCCCTTCCGCCTCCCGGATGTCACACATCCTCTTTCCTGACTAAGCCATAGGCTATCAGATTTATTGTTGACAGGTGCCACACCCATACAGACATAAGATATTTTCTCTGCACCAAGAGACAGTCTTTTTGTTACCATACTACATGGAATTATAAGGACATAGCTTGTTTCTCACTGGACAGCTGGCAATTGAACATTCGGTTGCCATAGTTGAAAGAGGGCTGCAGTCATCTGGTATTCTTAGTGCACCATACAGCCCCACAGGAATGACTGTTCAGAGCCTTCCCATGTGAGGATCCAGCCCATATTCATATAGCCACAAAATCCAGATAATATTGTTGATGGCAAGAAGTGCATCCTGACAGGAGCATGGTATAGCTGTCTCCTGAGAGGCTCTGCCAGAGCGTGACAAATACAGAGGTGAATGCTTGCAGCCAATCATTGAACTGAGAATGGTGTCCTCATTGGAGGAGTTAGAGAAAGGATTGAAGAAACTGAAGCAATCACATAAGAACAACAATACCAACCAACCAGAGCTCCCAGGGACTAAACCACCATACAAGAGTATATATGGACAGACCCGTGGCTCCAGCTGCTTATGTAGCTGAGGCTGGCCTTGTTGGGCACCAAAGGGAGGAGAAGCCCTTGGTCCTGCCAAGACTGGACACCCCAGTGTAGGGGAATGTAGGTCAGGGAGGCAGGAAGGTGTGGATGGTTGGGTGGGGGGAAGTGGGTAACATTTGAAATGTAAATAGAAAATATCCAATAAAAATTTTTAAAAAAAGGTGTCAGGGGGACTGTGGCTAATGCTAATCTGATGAAGGATATTAGGTTCAAGGACAACTATATCAGGAGTAGTTGCATTTTTGCCAAACTTTTTGGATTATTCTTAGACACAAACATAGCAAATAAAATAAATTTCCACTTTGCAATGGATATTAGAAAGCACAGAGTCATATTTATAACAGGGTCACCTATAGCACATTACACCCTATTCTTTTTTAATTTCTTCATATTTGGTTTCAACTTGGAAACTCTGTCTCTAAAACAAAACAAAAGAAAACACACACACACACACACACACACACACACAAAAAGAAAAAAAGAAAAAAATTTTTCTCATGTAATATCTTGATTATGGTTTTCCTTTCCTCTACTCCTCTCTGTTTCTCACCACTTCCTCAGTGGTGGTTTGTATATTCTTGGCCCAGAGAGTGGCACTATTTGGAGGTGTGGCCTTGTTAGAGTAGGTGTGGCCTTGTTAGAGTAGGTGTGGCCTTGTTGGAGTAGGTGTGTTCCTGTGGATGTGGGCTTTAAGACCCTCATCCTAGCTGCCTGGAAGTGAGTATTCTGCTAGCAGCCTTCAGGTGAAGATGTAGAACTCTCAGCTCCTCCTGTACCACGCCTGCCTGGATGCTGCCATGCTCCCACCTTGATGATAATGGACTGATCCTCTGAACCTGTCAGCCAGCCCCAATTAAATGTTGTCCTTATAAGAATTGCCTTGGTCATGGTGTCTGCTCACAGCAATAAAACCTTAACTAATACAGCTTCTAAGGCATAATAATCAATTAAGGTGGGACAAAACTAAAACATTGGAAAAGAGCAAAAACAATCAGAAAACGAAAGCCCAAGCAAAGTCATAAACAACCAAATATAGACACAGAGACCTACTCTTTTGCCCAGTCAAGAATCCCATAAAAATATTAAAATAGAAGCCATGATACAAGTGCAAAGAACCTTCAGGGTAAAAGGGGAGAAAAATATATAAGTAAAATAAAAAATAAAAAAATGATAAAATAATTAAAAAAAAACCCTGATAGGATATTATGAGGCAAGGAATCTCCAAAGATTCCACTGAGTTCATGTTCTTTTGGCCATCTATGGCTTGCATACAGCTCACTCTTTTTTTTTTATTATTAGATATATTTCTTTATTTACATTTCAAATGTTACTGCCCTTCCTGGTTTCCTGTCCATAAGCCCCCATCCCCTCCCCCTTCCCTATACAGCTATTCCACCATCCATCCTCCTTGCTGCTCCCCGACATTCCCCTGCACTGGGGGTCCAACCTTGGCAGTACCAAGGGCTTCCCCTTCCACTGGTGCCCCAACAAGGCTATTCTCTGCTACATATGCAGTTGGAGCCCTGGGTCAATTCATGTATAGTTTTTCAGTAGTGGTTTAGTCCCTGGAAGCTCTGGTTGGTTGGCATTGGATAAGGTTGATGAAGCTAAAAAATGCATGCTGAAAGGGGCCGGATATAGATCTCTCCTGAGAGACACATCCAGAGCATGTCCAATACAGAGGTTAATGCTAGCAGCAAACCACCGAACTGAGAACAGGACCCCCTTGGGGGAAATTAGAGGAAATATTGAAAGAGTTGAAGGAGCTTGCAACCCCATAAAAGCAGCTCACTCTTAAGAGTAGTTCTGTAAATGCTTTCAGCAAGATGGCCATTTTTACTATACGAATTGAGCATGGGACATCTTTGCATCTTCTGAGATCTTCAATTTCTTTCTTCAGACACTTGAAGTTCTTGTAATAGTTATTTCACTTGCTTGCTTAGAGGGCTAATATCTAATATATACAAAGAACTCAAGAAGTTAGACTCCAGAGAACCAAATAATCCTATTAAAAACTGGGATACAGAGCTAAACAATGAATTCTCCACTGAGGAATAGTGAATGACTGAGAAGCACCTAAAGAAATGTTCAATATCCTTAGTCATCAGGGAATTGCAAATCAAAATGACCCTGAGATCCACGTCACACCAGACAGAATGGCTAAGATAAAAATAAAAAACTCAGGTAACAGCAGATGCTGGCTGGTGGCAAGCTGATACAACCACTCTGGAAATTAGTCTGGCAGTTGCTCAGAAAATTGGACATAGTTTTTCCTCAGGATCCAGCTATACCACTCCTGGACATACCCCCAAAAGATGCTCCAACATACAACAAGGACATATGCTCCACTGTGTTCATAGCAGCCTTATTTATAATAGCCAGAAGCTGGGAAGAACCCAGATGCCTTTTAACAGAGGAATGGATATAGAAAATGTGGATGTATTGGAGTGCTACTCAGCTATTAAAAGCAATAACTACATGAAATTGTTACGTAAGTAGATGGAACTAGAAAATATCATCCCAAATGATGTAACACAGTCACAAAAGATACACATGGTATACACTCACTGATAAGTGGATATTAGCCCCAAAACTTGGGATACATAAGAAAAAATTCACAGATCATATGAAGTTGAAGTAGAAGGAAGACCAAAATGTGAATGCTTCAGTCTTTCTCAAACAGGAGAACAAAACAGTCATGAGAGGTAATACAGGGACAAAGAGTGGATCAGGGAGTGAAGAAAAGGCCATCCAGAGACTGCCCCAACAGGAGATGTATCCCATATGCAGCCACCATACCCAGCCACTATTGTTGATGCCAAGAAATGCTTTCTGACAGGACTCTGATATGGATGTCTCCTGAGAGGCTTTGCCAGAGCCTTACTGATACAGATGAAGATGCTTACACTAACTATTGGACTGAGCAGCAGGACCCCAATGGAGGAGTTAGAGAAAGGACTGAAGGAGCTGAAGGGATTTGCAACCCCATAGAGAGAACAACAATATCAACTAACCAGACTCCACCAGAGCTCCCAGGGACTAAATCACCAACCAATGAGTACACATGAAGGAACCCATGGCTGCAGGTGCATATGTAGCAGAGGATGTTGTTGTCTGGCATCGATAGAAGGAGAACCCCTTGGTCCTGGGAAAGCTCATTTCCCCAGTGTAGGGGAATGCCAGGGCATTGAGGTGGGAATGGAAGCATCTTCATAGAAGCAGGGAGATGGGGGAGGAGATATGGGAGAGTGGGAAAGGGGGATAACATTTGAAATGTAAATACATAAAATGCTCAATAAAAATAAAAAGTAAAAAAAAAAAAAAAGCACGGCACAATTTAAAACAATGAATAGAACAGTGATGGTTTGTACATGCTCAGCCCAGGGAGTGGCACTGTTAGGTGTGTCCCTATTGGAGTAGGTGTGGCCTTGTGTGGGTGTGTCACTGTGGATGTGGGCTTTAAGACTCTCATTCTAGCTGCCTGGAAGCAAGTATTCTGCTAGCAGTCTTCAGATAAAGATATAGAACTCTCAGCTTCTCTTGTACCATACCTACCTGGATGCTGCCATGCTCCCATCTTGATGATAATGGACTGAACTTCTGAACCTGTAAGCCAGCCCCAATTAAATGTTGTTCTTATAAGAGTTTCCTTGGTCATGGTGTCGGTTCACATCAATAAAGCCTTAACTAAGTCAAACAGCAATGAATATGGTTAAGCATGCATCTCTGTGGTGGGATGAAACATCCTTTGGGTATAATGCCCAAGAGTGATATAGCTGGATATTAAAGTAGATTGGCTCCCATATTCCTGAGGTATGACTGCATTGATTTCCACAATGGCTGTCCAAGTTTGCACTCCAACAATAGATCACTGTTTCCCTTACTACATAGTCTTGCCGGAATGAGCTGTCACTTCCTTTATTAATTTTGTCCATTCTGATGTGTGTAGGATGAAATCTCAAGGGAATTTTGGTTCTCATTTCCCTGATGACTAATGATTTGGAACATTCCTTTAAATGTTTCTCAGCCATTTGAGTTTCCTCTTCTGAGAAGTATCTGCTTAGATCTCTACTGCATTTTTAAAACCTGGGTTATTTGTTTTCTTGATTTCTAGTTTTTTAATTCTTTGGAGACTTTGGATACTAAGCCTCTATTGGCTGTGTACTTGGTAAGATCTCTTCCCAATATGTCAGCTGCCACTTTGTCTGAATGATGAGGTCCTTTGCTGTGCCAAATCTTTTCAGTTTCATGAGGTTCCATTTGTTAATTGTTGATCTTAGTCCCTGTGCTAAAGGTGTTTTGTTCAGAAACTCCTTTCCTGTGTCAGTGAGCTCAAGGCTATTCCCTAGTTTCTTTTCTATCAGAATTCAGTCTATTTGGTTTTATATTGAGGACTTTGGTCCATTTGAAGTTGAGTTTTTTGCAAGATGGTAAGGTTGGGTCTATTTGAATTTTTCTACATGTAACCATTGGTTTGGCCAACACCATTTGTTAAAGATGCCATCTATATTCCAGTGTGTATTTCTGGCTTCTTTCCAAAATAAATTAAAGTGTTTGTATTTATGTGGATTTATGTATGGGTCTTCACTTTGATTCCATTCATCACCATACCTGTTTTTTGCACCAATACCATGCTGGTTTTATCAGTATAGCTCTGTAGTATGATTTGAGGTTGGAGTTGGTGGTACTACCAGCCATTCTTTTATTATTCAGGATTGTTTTAGCTCTACTGGACTTTTTCATGTATTGTTCTTTCAATATTTCAGCAGGCTTCTGATTAGTTCTGCTGATGGGGAAACACTAGTTAAAGTGGGGAAGAATGAGAGAGGGAATATATGATTCTGCTGGTCACCAATTCCAGCCAGCATCCAGCTAGAAGAAAAGGAAACTTAAGGCCGGAGCCCCGAGTGCTTTTACATATCTAAGAGCAGGATACTGTACTTCTTCACAGATACCTTCCTCATAAATCTTGATGTGATTTTCAGAGATTCATGCAAGGTCCACAGGTAAGGAGGTCTCTTTTCTTGAAGTTCCCAGATTCCACTCTTTACTTACACTCTCCTATTCTCCTATCTTGGGAGTTACTAATAAATGCTTACTAATGTTAACATCTCATTTCCCCCCCTTCAGCCTTATTACATCTGTTTGTCATCTTTTTCTTATTTATGTCCTCTCTCTTTGAAATCCCAGAGGGGTTTCTAAATTCCCATCATGTGTTGGACACAGGTCTGTAAATCCTTGTGTGCAATCTGTGAGGACTTTCCACAGTCCCTAGCTGTCTGGATTGATCCCTGCTGAGCTTGACATGGAAGATGCAACTTCTCTACTCCTTCTTTCAACCACTGTCATCTTCGTCTCCCTGTACCATGTTGAGAGTATTTGGAGGGATCTCCAAGGCTCTGTAAGAACCACTCATCTAGAATAACACCACAACAGGCTATCCTTTTACTCTGCTTAACACAGGGCTTTTATTTTTGCTTGGTGCACCTTGACCTTTCCTTCGGGTGTAAGGAGCCCACCACCCCTGTATAAACTCACTTGTAGTTCGTGGCACCATGTCAGAAATTCATGGTATCTAAGCTGTTTAAATTTCTTCTTTCCTGTGGGGTTTCTATCTCTTTCAGGGCCAGCAATCCTCTTTCCTATTCCTCCATAAGATTCCCCAAGCTCCATCCACTATTTGTCTGTGGGTGTCTGCATCTGTCTGAGTCGGCTGACAGATAGAGCCTCTCAGAGGACAACATGCTCCTGTCTGCAAGCATAACAGAGTATCATTAATAGTGTTAGAGACTGGTGCTTGCATGTTGGGATGGGTCTCAAGTTGGGCCAGTTATTTGTTGGTCATTCCCTCAGTTTCTGCTCCCTCCTCTGTTCTGCATTATTTGTAGACAGAATAAATTTCTGGTTGGAAGATTTGTGTGGGGTTGGTCTCTCTATTATTGCACTGGAGTTCCTTCCTCACTACAGGGGGTGGCCTCTTCTAGTCCCTTGGGTCTCTCAAAGTCTGATCTACCAACCAAAGAACACATACAGGCTGAACTTAGGCTTCCCTGCTCATATGTAGCAGATGTATAGCTTGACTTGAATGTGGGGCTTGAACAACTGGAATGGGTGCTATGTCAAAAGCTATTGCCTATAGGCGGGATATGTTCTAGTACCTGGGCTGCCTTATCTCCATTCAGTGGGAGAGGAAGTACCTAGCTTCACAGAGAGTTGAAGTGCCAGGGTTGGGGAAGGATTCCCATGGGGGCCTCCACACACTCAGGGGAGAAGGGAAAGGGAGATGGGGAAAGGATTGTAGGAGGGGGTGAGTGGGAAGGGAGCAGTGAGCGGAATGTAAAGCGAATAAGTAATACATACATACATACATACATACATACATACATACATACATACATAAAATAGAATTAATTTTTTTCCTTTCCCTCTTTTCCAAAATCACTAGGCTATTTTCTGGTTATGCGTGTGCACATGTGTGTGTGTGTGTGTGTGTGTGTGTGTGCGCGTGCATGCGCACGTGCACCTGTGTGCATCTCCACTTGTGCACAGTATAACTAAATGTCCTTCCTGATGAACGTTCAAACTGTAAGTCCCTGAGAGTCAAGGCTATATTGTTGTTTGGGGTTTCTGAGATCTCTCTCAGTGCTTCTGAGATGGGTAGTCAAGAGCCCTAAGTCTGAACTGTATCTCTCCTCTGCAAAGGCGAGGGAGGTGCTTCAGTTTTGAAACTGAAAACCTATATAAAAATTTCTGTCTTGTTGGCTGAGTGCTTTGTGCTTGGGTCACACTTTCTCTCTGGGATAGTGTGGTAAAATCTTTATCACTGAAAAATAGAGGAAGCAGGAAGGGTCAGCCTGAAGTAGAAAGAGGATCTTCTAGGAATTGTCACAACACCCTTCCCCTGGTGGTTTAAGCTCTGCCACAGCCAGCACTTCTCCTTTGTCCTGATTTTCACTTTCTTCCTTCACCATTTACAACCTTCTTCCTTGAATTTGCTTCCTGGCCCCAGCTCCCGTTTTCTACATGCTAGTCAGGTTTGTACCGTAGGTTTCCGTGTTTGTTTGTATCATTGTACTTCCCGTATCTCAAAGACTGGTATCGGTTATATGAACTGGGATAAGGTTATATTTCCTGCTGCACCACTATACTTAATTTGGAAATAGTTTGGCATAGAAACTCCACAGATGAACAAGAAGCAGATCTCTAGGTAAAAAAAAAAAATCAGTTGTCCGAATTTTAAGTATTAAAGACAGTAGCTAACACTCACAAAGTACTAATGTTTTCTTGTTCAGAGATAGCGATTCTGATAGTAATTTTTCGAGTAGATAACTAGCATTGTTTTCATTTCATAGAGGGGAAGAGTCAAAGGCACAGGGAAGTCCAACTATTTTTTTTAAGATCACACCATACTACACAAAAAAAAAATCATCATTTGATCCCAGGTAACTTGATCTCAGAGTGGTACTGTCAGCCATTGGGCCTTGGGGCTTCCCATACACTGCTTTTGGTAAGAAGAAAGCACACTCATTGTCTGATCCAGTTTACAAAATTCCAGTCATCTACCATGCGCTTACAAAGAAGCACAAAAGGAAGCAAAGAGAAAAACAGATTGTAGTTTTTCATTCATTATTAGTAAGGATAATGTATTGACTTATTTCTCTTCAGAGAACCAGGTGGCAAAGGGTCAGATTGTTACCACTGTCACTTTTGGATTAGGGTGCTTACAGCTTCTCCCAGCCAAGTTCAGTCTTATTGGTTATATATACCTCCAATTAAGGGTGAGCAGAGAACCTGCAAGTCCAAGGAGGGATTACTCCCCATGATAAGAAATCTACAAAGAAGACAGAGAGGAGAAAGATCAGTGTCTTTCCATGGCCCGAACTTTCAACAGAAGAGAGTAATTCAGAGTTTTTGTTTATCTTTCTAGAATCACCAAACGTCAGTCTAATTGTAAATCTAATGAAAGCCATGACTGTGGCATCTAAACAGCTGTAAAGTAAGCATGTCTTCATATAGAAACTTAACTTCACCAAGTTTAAATAGTCTTATTTGCCTTAGAAATGTAGTATTCTTGTACAGTTGCTTTTGTAAGAGTAACAGGTAATCTGAACAGGCTCATATATTACTTATAACATGGAAAACCATATCCTTGTCAACTATCTTTCTTTCTTGTAAACTAATAATATTCTAGCTTTATTTTTATTAAGATTTTGATATCTAAGCACATTTTCAAATAATTCCATATTAAATATGTCTATATGCAACTAATGTGCTATGATGAAAAAATTTTCCTTATCCAAATAAAATTTAACAACAAATTACCATGGAAGGAAAGAAGCAAGCTCAATTGAAACATTGAGCAGAGAGAGAAAACATAAAATATTAGAAGGTCCTTTGGCCCACGTTGGACAAAGAACAAACACACATTCATTTACTCATTTATTTAAAAAGTGTTGAGTACCTATTATATACAAGGCAAAAGCTGGTATTAACAATGTATATTAGAATATGATAATAAATGATGATTCTAAACAGGACCAGTCCATCAACTTGATTATGTTCTGATGGCTGGTAGAGTGAATTGGTGGGCGCTGTCCATGAAGGCTCTTGAAACACCCCCAATCCTGGCAAATAATATGCACTGTAGTTAGAGTTACACTTTGTTTCAAGGCTAATAAATAATGAACACCCCCCACTGAGGTGTTTAGAATCCAAACCAGTTACAACTAAGGGTGAAGAAGTCGACTTGTAACATAAGCCAGATCTAGTGTCCCATCTGAATATTTGTGAACATTTGACGTGGTTATAACATCAAGTACCTAGCAGTATGCATCATAAAATGCCATATTAAATACAAAGGTATTGTTACTAATAAATGGAGTAAAGAACAATTGATGTGGAAATTTCCTTGAGGATATAGTAGTCCACATTATCTAGATGTAACTTTCCTACCACTTACTAAACTCAAATATTATTTTTGTTTTGTGTGCATATTTTACAATATGGGAGACTCGTAACATGGTATCACTCACTTTCTGATGAAATTTGGAACTGTGGAAGAATGTTGGCTTCGTTTTATTTTATTTAAGAAATTAAAGCCTTTAATAATGATAAAATTGAAAAATGGAACTAAACACATGGTATCATAATTATTTACTTTTATTTTTTTTATTTCGAGCTCTTCTACTGTATTACTATAATATCCTATTGTTATGGAATTCTTCAAACGTCTCCTGTTGAATAAATTTAATCTAAAAACTTTAGGATTTCAGTGGTTATGGTTCATTTCTGTACAAGACTCAAGATAATGGTTTTTAAGAATTATTGTCAGGTAAAAATAGCTTCTTTGTTTCATACATGAAACTTCCAGATATTTCCTCTCATTAGCTATAATGCTAATATTCTCGATAAAGTTATAATATGGCAGAGATCTTTAAAATAGTTGAAATATGCAATGAGAGGCCAATATTTTCATGCTAAACTAAGCGTTGAATATCCACACATGAAAATAATTCCTTTATTAGATAGTGACCTATGTTTTTATTTGCCTACATAGAAGTTTAATTGTTAACAGTAGAAAAGCTAGAACAATGTGTGGTGGCAAACAACGTTGTTGACATATACAGGCTTATGTGGGCGAAACATTCTTTCAACTATCCCTGGCTTTTGCAGTCAGGAACTTCTTGCTTTGTAGTGTCTTAAATGAAAGGTAAGGAAGTCGTAAGAACAAGCTATGGAAAAAAGAAAACATCTGAAAAGCAAAGGTCTTCTCTAATTATTCTGTTTGCTTTCTTTATTGAACACAGCCTGGGTGCTTTTGTGCCTCTAGAGGTTTAGAACATATGGAACAGGAAGAAATAGCACAGAAGCAGGAAAACATGGCTCTCACTTCAACCACACAACCACTGCCACCAGCACTTTGAAGGGGCCCCAAGTCTTACAGGCAGGACTGCTCAGAAATACTACTGCTCCTATTCTTGTCATTTTCAGGCAAAATAATGTCATTGCATTTGACAGAGAGCCCAATAATGGCAAAGCTCTCCTCTTCTGCATCTGTATACCCCATCGACTAAATTCAGTGTTTCTTTGAACTGTGCAGTTGGCCTGGACGAGTTCATCTCTTACATCTACAGTGTTGTATAAGTCTTCTGAATATCTTCTTAGAAATGGGGCAGGGGGGCCTAAGAGGAAATGAATGGTAGATAGAAGGGAGACAGTTTCTGGAATTTTTAAACACCACCAAGGCACGGATAATTCAGTAATCTGGGGTGACCAAGTATTTAGAACTGCTGTCAGCTCAAAAAAGTTTGTGACTGTCCTTGTCAGTTCCCCAAACATGTACTAGTGGATATTTTCATATTGGCCTATTTAATGGAAAGAGGCACTCTTGAGTGACAGGGAGTTAAGTCAGGGATGACTAGAGCAGCAGCCATTGGCGACAGACTCCAGTTTGGTCATGCTCTCTGACTGACCCCTAACTATATACTGGATAAGAAAGTGCATCAGATATATGTGAGAAAAAGCGTGTGCTGCCTCTCCAAAGTCCAGAAGTGCTTGAGAACTGTGGTGTATATGATTCAGAACGATCAACTACGTGCACAGAAGGAGTTTTATCATAGCAAAAAAAATAATAAAAAGTGACAATTTTTCATCACACAGTTACACTGCTGTTTTCCTTTTTTTCATTTTTTTTTTTGTTTTTGGATCTGTCATTTTTTTTTGTTTCCTTTTTTTTTCCTTTTCATTTCCACTTTTGACTTTATTTTATGGAGGGCTCGGGGAGGGTAAAGATTTGGTCCACTGAAGATTAGTCACCCCCAATGATATATATATTAGAAAAAAAATATGAGCAGCAAGACTCTCTAGAAATAGATTCTGTTTGATGTAGCTAGTCTGTCTTTTCTGTTTTGCCCTCTTTCACAGCAGCCTCTGAAGGTTTCCGCAGCGGGGCTTTCTCCGAGTTGGCATGTCCTTGGCCAGAGTCTGCAGCACCACCGTTTTTGTGAGTCGTGTGTTTTTCCAAGTAGTTAAGCATCTCACTGAGGACTGTTTGGAAAGTGCTTAGGGCTGCACATATTGCTGGTGTCCCAAAACCATGAGTGATCAAACTGGAAAGGAGAAGAAGTTGGAAAAATAGGTGAATACTTAGGAACAGAAAAATCCCTTTATTTAATCTAGAACATTCCACTGTGACATTTTCTGCTTATTATGGATACCATTTAATGCTTCCCCCTTGGCCATAAAAAGCTTAAGATCGATTGAGACAAACCGTCATGGCTGACAGACTGAATGAGTACAAATTATTAGCAAGTCTGAGTAACACATGGTTTTTCATCTCCTTAGGAAGTAGGGAGCAAATAAATCTCTCTTGAAGCAAGGATCATCTTGCTTCCCAGAACATGTCACATAGGTCTGTGTAGGCATAGATCACACTTGAGGAAGTCACTCTTGGAAACAAGCAAGAAGACTGGCAGACGGTCACATCCAAGGATTGGACATGATTAGTGCATGTCATATGGATCTATGATATTGCTACAATAAACTATATGTCATTTTGTATAACTAAAATGACTCATAAGAAAATCAACATTGGTTGGATGTGCCTGATAGCTGGTTCCTCTGACTTCCTCATTTCTTTGTTTGTTTGTTTGTTTCTTCCTTCCTTCCTTTCATTCTTCCTTCCTCCCTTTTTTCTTTCTTTCATAACAATAGTGTTTTTCTAGGCATAAAATAATCCACCTATGAATTTCATTATTAGCTTCTTTTTCCTTCCTGCTCAGATAGGAGACTAACCTGTCAACAGTAGAATAAAAACTAGATATAGGCAATTTTCATTCTTATATAGAAAATGATTGCCCTCTATTTCTTCCCAGAAGATCTATCCATCACACAAGTGAAGAGACTACTTTAGTGACAGAGACAAGTGGAAAGTCAGAAAGAAACTAGACTCCGAGATATTGAGAAATAAAGGTCTATTGTATGCAAGCTTTTCGGTCTGTCTTGGAAGATAACTATTAGACACCAGTAAGTGTATGTGGAAAACGCTGTTGGAAACTCAGCATCAGTAGGACTTGCAATTATAAGAGACATTCCTCATTGAGCAAACATAACTGTAGATTAACCCTCTCATGAATAAAACCACCCACACTGCTCAGTTTTGTCAAATTGTCTTGAAGTGATACTGTCAGGTTTCATTCCAAAGCTTGTATCTTGTGATAAAGAAGACATATGTGATGCATGTTACTTCAGTCACTGCTAATTTAGTAAATAAAAGTAGTCAAGATTTAAAGATACCATTTGCTAAAAAAGTACTAGTATAACGCACAACCACAGTTTGATCATATATATATATATATATATATATATATATATATATATATATGCTTTTATGTTGAAAACTGGGGGGGTTTATTTAATTCCATTTCTATAAAGATTACATATGATGACTTGAATATAGCACCAGAAACACCGATCAACTACTAAGGCATAAGTAAGCAAGTGGAACTGAGACAGCAAAATGAAAAGGTAGCCATGTAGAAACTATTACCAAATCATGAATGCAATGTGACGTTAATATCCAAAACATGTAAGTAGTTCATATACCTCAATCAAGGCATCCAAGAAATCTCATTACAGTAGGAAAAGTATCTAAACAGACATTTCCCAGAAGATTAAAGAACAATGGACAATAGGTTTGTGGAAAGACAACTCCATTAATGGAGATGGAGACATAGCCTCCTTCCCCATTGCTCTTTAGAGGAGCTGAGAAAGTGGATCCTAGCATCCACACTGAGTGTTGTACAACCTCCAGTGACATCAGCTCCAGGGCTTCCAATGTACTTTTCTGGATTCTTTGAGCACCTGCACACATGTGCACATGTGCCCATACACATTCATCCATACATACATGCACACATACATACATTCATACATACATATTTTTGTAGGAAAGTAACGCTGCTCAAGATAACCCTGGCGGCAGTGGAGTGAGTTCCTTGCTATCTGCCCCAGTGTTCTGGATTCCCAAATGAAACACACATACATTCAGCCTTCTATTTTAATATGCCTTAAGCAGCTCAATGGCTGAGCTACTCCCAAACTTCTACTTTGCTAACACCTCCCTTCCTATACTCCTGAGTTATTACTTATTAAAATGTATATCCCATATTTGCTACCCTACATCCAATGGGGGTGGGGAGACTTGGGTCTGCTCTTCCCCGGTTCCTACATGATCGGTCCTCTGTCTTCTGCAGCTCTAGCATCTTGTTCCTTTCCCAACATGGTGATGTTCCTTCTTCTCAACTTGTTCCCTTGCCAACAAATCCTAAAGTCCCAATTCTGTCTCCCTGCCCTGGGCACTGGTAACTTTATTTATCAATTGAAACCAACTGAGGGCAGGGACCGTCAGTGTCTTACATTGGGATTTTTGTGCAGTCTTGGGAACCCAATTAATATAATACAAGTGTTAACCCAAATCTACAACACATATGTACATGTATACATACATACATACATACATACATACATACATACATACATACATACATACACATAAATAAAAGTTAAAAACAAAACCTCAAAAACTGTAATTAATCTGTAGCCTGTAGAAGCCAGAGGTGTTGGATTCTCTCTGGACCTGGGGTTAGAGGACACTGTAAGCCACCCAACAAGGGTATGGGTGCTGGGAATGGAAGTTGAGTCTTCTACAAAAACAGTGTAAGCTCTTAATTGCCAAGCCATCTTTCCAGCCCTTAGGTATGGATAAATTAATTAACTGGAGGTTAAATGCTTCTTGGTTTCATTTGGGACTCTCTGGTCTCTAGAGTAATCAGAGTAAATTTAAAAATACATTCTGAGAACAAGGATGAGGAACAACACAGAAGTAGATCCGGTGCTGGAGGCTGGTAATGAAAGCAGATGATGGATTAAATAGTAACTAATATACTTTGCTTTCTTTCCAAAGAGCTTAACTGTGAAAAGTGTCAACAGTATAATTAATGGGGCTGAAGCTGTGTTAGAGTAGGGATAAAGAGTTACAGGTAGCCAAGTGAAGCAGTACATTCCTTTAA
Source organism: Rattus rattus (assembly GCF_011064425.1). Taxonomy (NCBI): domain Eukaryota; kingdom Metazoa; phylum Chordata; class Mammalia; order Rodentia; family Muridae; genus Rattus; species Rattus rattus. The sequence goes on along the minus strand of NC_046157.1, from coordinate 96,735,295 downwards.
TCCTTACACTTGGGCAGCAGAAGCAGGTGGATCTCTGAATTTGGGGCCAGCCAGCTCTACATAGCTTCAGGCTAGCAAGGGCCAGCCAGCTCTACATAGAGAGCGTCAGGCTGCAAAGTGATACCCTGTCTCAAAAACTCAACAAAACAACAAAAATTATTATTGTAGGAATTTATTATAGCACTTTCTACTTGTGATTTAAAACCTGTATTTTCTAAAAGATCCCTTCTTAGCTGCTAAATCATGAGCATCTTTTCTTTGTTTTCCTTTTCCTTTCTGAAACAGGGTTTCTCTGTTTACCAACTCTGGCTGTCCTAGAACTCACGTTGTTGAGGACCAGGTTGGCCTTGAATTCACAGAGATCCACTTGCATCTGCCTACCAAGCGTTGGGATTAAGGGCATGCACCACCATGCCCAGTTTGTGCTTATCTCTTTTCTGTCTTCATAATTTCTCAAGGATGTCCGAGCTATTTCCTTTTCTTCATAACAAGTATCTGCATTTTCTCTCTCCCTCCTTTCTTCCCTCTCTTCCTCCCTCTCTCCTTTTCTTATTTTCTTCCTGCCTGCTGTCTGTCTTTCTTTTCCTTATTTTTTTGAGTCAAGGTTTCTCTGTGTAACCCTGCCTTCCTAGAACTCACTCTGTAGACCAGATTGACCTTGATTCCACAGAGATTTGCCTGCTTCTTTTACTACTAATTTCACAGTGAGAAGAAAAAGGGCCTGACAGTCAACTGTGAATGATGTAGTCCTCTGCTGAGCAAACACAGATAGTTGTAGCTTATGGCACCTGACTTGGGGTGGGTGTAACATATTTAACAGTCATCTTCTTAATTTTGTTCATGGTTTAAAAAAAAAAAAAAAAAAAAAAAAAGCTTCTATTTTGCTATACTTTCCAACTAACATTCTCTAGAACTTCATTCTGCAGCCCAAGAAACCTTTCCCTGTCACTCAATTTCAAAGAAAGTGGGACTTGGCTGGATCACACAGGTAAAGCTCCATTTCCACTTTCCTTTAAGGATTAAGTTACCCCACCCTCCCAACCCAGTTTCCATACTTCAGAGATCAGAAGGACACCACCAAGTAAAGTGGTATTTTCTAGAAACTGTGGTTTTGTGTGTGAGTGTGGGGCGGATGGCTCATGTCTCCCATGGTTATGTCATATTTCTGTCCTCTACAAATTTGCACCTGAAGCTGGTGGTGTATGTTAGTGGTGGAATTTTTATGCCTGGCCCTGGCTTTGATGCCTAGCATAGTATCAATCAATTAGTCAGCCAATCAACCTTTCAATCATTCAATCAAAGAATCAGCCAAGCAATTCTTTACACGCCATCATCGGGTGAGTGGGATTGGCTTGATTAAGTTTTAATGATAGAACCTGTAATTTTTTTTTTAAGTAATTTATTTTTCGAGACATTTTACTATTTACCTCTGGCTGGCCTTGAACTAACAAAACTCCTCCCGCCTCTGTCTCTGCCTCCTAAGTGTAAGGAATAAAAGCTTGAGTGCAAGCTAGTAGTGACTTCAACATTTTGAAGAAAAATGTATTTTAACACTGTAATTATTATTGGTTGTTTTGTTTAGTTTTTGGTACTGGAGCTCAAATAACCCGGGGTGACTTCAGATTCACTTTTTTCACTTCGGTTAAAGCTGACCTCGAACTCTAGATTTTCCTGTCCTTACCTCCCAAGTACTGGAATTACAGGCATGTGCCATTCTGCTTGGTTCAGTAGTTTCTAACAGCAAAACAACAAAAAAAACAAAACACCACCATCAACAACAAAAACAAAATAACAAAAAACAAAACCAGAGACTCAGAAACAAAAGAAAAAACAGACCTTGTGTAGAACAGACGAGTGTGAGACAATAAGTTATGGTTCTGTTAATAGGATGGAAGTGACAATCCATGTTACAGCAGACACTGTTCACATTTATAATATATTTGATATTATATCTGAAAATCTAGCAAGAAACAACTATATAATAATTTTCTTCATACGTTGCATATTGATTAGTTTTTTTGTGTGTGTCAAATTGACACAAACTAGGGTTGCCCGGAAAGAAGAACTTCAATGGAGAAAATGCCTCTCTCAGATTGTTGGTAGAGAAGTCTATGGGGGCATTTTCTTGACTGTTGATGTGGGAGGACCCAGCCTACCAAGGATGGTGCTACTCCTGGACAGTTTGTCCTGGATACTGAGCAAGCCATGGAGAGCAAGCTGGCAAACAGCAATGCTTCATCATCCATGCTTCAGTTCCTGCCTTTGGGTCCCTGCCTTCAGTTCCTGCCTTGGCTTCCCTTCATGATGGACTATAATCTGTAGGCTAAATAAACCCTTCTTCACCCGAGTTGTTTCTGTTCATGACATTTTATCATAGAAAATCGACTATAATTCTTGGTTAATTTTCTTTTTACTTGTGTTCAAAGCCTTACCCACGTTTTTATTTTTTTAAATATTGAAAGTATCATTGCTTAGTCAGAATGTGCTCAAATCTAGGTAACATTGTTGATATTTATCAGAAGAACCAAAGCTAATTTATTTTCCTTAGTATAAGTAAGTATGGCTACATTCTGCTAGTCTATGCTAGATCCATGTTATCAAGCTGGTTCCACATTTGCCATATTGTTCTTCAGAAATGCTGTGTCTATGCATGGATGTGTCTAAGCACCTCTGGGATCTCTCATCCCTTTCTGTCTTGAAAAGAGTTGGATCTGGAACCTAGAACTTCTCATGTACCAAGAAAACACTGATTTAATATGTATTAAAGATAAAGCAAAGTGATTTTGCTACTTTCTGCTCAACACTGGGCCACAAAGTTGTGGCTGCCAACCACAGATGGCAACCATTTTTTCTTCAGGCTACAAAATTGCTGAAAACAATCTATATCATTAGGCTACACATCAAAAAAAAATCTGAACCAAGATGGGAAAAGCAACCATCACTTAGATAGATGAAAGCTAATTTCATTTTGTAAAATTTTAACTTTTTCTTTTTTAACTGCACAGGGAATTGAATTTCAAACACTGCAAATGTCAACCAAGAAAGTATCTGAACAGGAGCTATACCTGCACTTCCAAATTTATACATAGACAATGTTTGGATGCTTAGGTCTTTCCTTCCATTCTTTGGGTCCATGAGAAGATTGGAGTAACTTGGAGGTTATTATTACTAGTGTTTGTTACATTATCTTACATCGCTCTTGAGTGGCTGCTCTCCTAGATCTTTTGATTCCTAGCGCTGCTCACAGGGGCTTCTTGTGCTCACCTCAGTCCTGCTCTTTTGATTCTGGGAGACATACAAGCAGCAAGACTCCAAGGGAGAACCAGCTTCCCATTTTGATCCCCCCCCCACTTCCTCATTGAAAAAAGATTGATCTGAGGCTCTGTGAGTGTCCTTACCATTAGGATTAGGTGATGTCCACTACAAAAGTGTATTCTTGCAAGCATGGGAACAAGAACAGATGTCTAAGAAATAAAATCCAGAAGACGCCTGTAAAGGGTTCTCTGTGACTTCTCTGTCAAGTTTTACTTTTCTTTTTTTAGCACTTCATAGATGAGGTATTTTAGCTCCTGGATGTGGCATAATTTTTAAATACAGGCTAGGGGGAGAGGCCCTTACCCTGGGGAAAAATGGGAAGCTTATTTTTTGCTATAATTTGAGAGATATCTATGTTTCATGGACTGAACAAGGAAACAGAAAAAAAGCAGGAACCAGCTGAAGGTGCTTATTCCCTCCATACATTATCTTATCCTATGGCCCCAAGTGCTTTGTAAATGGAATTTAATTAAGGTACATAATGAAAATGTTTGGTTCCCTGGTGGCCAGTGGTGGGAAGCCACCCAAATCTGCTCATTGAAGTGGCCTTGACAGCACTCAAATATTCCATGATTTGCTAAGCTTTTTTTTTCTCCCTCAACCACAAATACACATTAAAAAAATCACCTCACCAAGCTTATTTCGTTTTGTGGATCTTACCCTAGAGATCCTGACTTACTGGTTTGGGACAAGATCCCTAGAATCAGCATTTAGAAAACTATTCCCATGCAGCTTATATGTATTCAGGGAATTAGGCTTATCTCTCTAGGGCCAAAGAACACTGCTATACTGCTTGAATATTTTCGTCACTTTAACAAGCACAGCGGTAGAGCTTCAGTTCTAGAGGAAGTTGGTACAATGAGATATAAAAAGTTACCGTGACCGAGTTTTATAAACACAGAGCTAAGCAACATTCCAGCTCCAGAAAGGTCCAGGAAGCCTTTTATATCTGGTGCAACAGCCAAATGTCCTTCAACCAAAATGCTTAATCAAGAAAACAAATGCTCAGGGGCCTTCCTATGAGATGGACACTCTAAAATCTCAATTTGGAGAACGGTGCCTATAATGTCCCCCTGGTGGTCTATCATGTTGGGAGACGGAAGTCTCTCTGACACTGAAAGTCCACACTTCTTGATCAAGTCAGCCTCGTTGAGATCCCAGAGGGACAGGGTCTTTGTGATCTCAGATTATTTAAATCTAATTTATTAGCAAAATTGACTAAGAGTGAACAAAATATTGTGTGTACGAAGGGAGACCCAAACGAGTCTCAGCCCCATCATATTTTGAAGGAGGTAATACCTTGACATCAGCACTGAACTTTCCTTTCTTTGGGAACAGAATGCCAGAGGCTAAAAACAGTGGGCTATTTCCTTAGATTTATCAACCTAAAGGACATCACATTTTCTTTTTTTTTCTTGGTTTTCTTAATTTTTATTTTTAATGAAAATGAAGCGTGCCTTCAACATAGTCCTTGAATGTTACAAAAGCTAAACATTTGTATTTCTTTTATTAAAATACTCCTCAAATCATGAGAGATTACTTCTACTATTTGCTTTCATGTGATATTGTAAAATGCCTCATATTTCTTATGGTTATATCACTGTGAAATTTCACATTGAAAGAAATAACAAATAACGTCTTTAAAAAGTGCCTGCACTGACAATTCTTCTCCAAATTGTAGGTCGAAGGAAACACAGTACTTTGGAAAAGAGGCAGGATAACTTTAAAGTTAGGCTATGAGCCTTTGAAAGTGAAAGTCGCTGAACTTCCATTCTTAAGAAAATGTCTGGGGGTTGGGGATTTAGCTCAGTGGTAGAGCGCTTGCTTAGCAGGCGCAAGGCCCTGGGTTCGGTCCTCAGCTCCAAAATAAATAAATAAATAAATAAATAAATAAATAAATAAATAAATAAATAAAATGTCTGCATTGGCGAACTAGAAAGAGAAGAAATAAGAACTTATGGAAATAAAGCATGAGGGGTGATTTTAAGTGGGACAATAACTCAAGAGTGGGAAGAAGTATATCATTATCTGGAGGGAGACTAAGACAACGTGCACTTTGGCTCCATCAACTTCCAAAGCAACGTACAGAGAAAGATTAGATGGTTGTAGCATGCTCTAAATCCAAGCATCTGGCTAAGGGTCCCAACTTAGAACTCTAGTAACCTTCCTCCTGCTTCTGGTCATACATGCCACCTCCCTGTGGCCACGTCTTTTACACAAACCCCAGAAAGATATAAAAAATTTCATTGAATAAATGCTATAAATTTCCTTCAACGCATCCATTGTTCAAAGCCTTTTATTTGCACTGGTTATGACATGACCGCAGAGACAGGCTCTTTTCATTATAAACAGCTATCTCTAACGTTAGCCGTTTACATTATTCAATGTCCTACGTGACAAAGACAAGGATCCATAAAAAAATTGTAAGCAAGTAGAGTCGATGTTGTTTTTGGTTTGGGCGAGGGGTAGTGTGCGAGTGTGCATGAGTGTGAACATGTAGTACACATTGCACGGTGCATGCAGGTGGGGTTTAGGGTAGGAGCGCCCGCACATACACAGTGTGGAGGCCAGAGGACCACTTCCACTGTCTTCCTGTGTCCCGTTTTGCCTTCTTCCTTTAAGATAGGGTCCCTCACAGAACTAGAAGCCCCTCATTTCACTTAAGCTGTCTAGGCATTGAGTTCTGAGGATCCATCTGTTTCCATACCCCAAGACTATGGTTACAGGGACGCGTACCACGCCCAGCTTTTAATGTGGCCGCTAAGGATTTGAACACAGATCCCCATGCTTGCATTCCCACTCACTGAGCCATTTTCCCATCCCCTTTATTAAATATGTCTCCTGGCAAAGGTATTTTTGCTCGATCAAAATGCAGTCTCTTGAATTCTCTGTAACCATGAGCTCTCTCATAAAACCAAGTTTTAACAAGAATATTATGTTACTATATCACATCAGGAAAGCTCCCTACCTGGTATTTAACCATTGTTGGTACCTGATTATATTTTCTCATTCACCATCTTTACTCTGATTACCCTAGCCTGTCGTTAACAAGAATCCTATTAGGTAGGCTTAGCTAGAGTCCCTTTACTCTGATGTTTCCTTCTAGTAACCTTTCGCCCACTGATTCCCATGCATCTCTTGTAGTAAATTACCACTGGTCCATGCCATGTTTCCATGTGAGGCATCCGACTCCCCTATTGCCAGACCTTATTGAGATAATCCCACCACCCACTGCAGATATAGTGGCTATATATCTTGGCTATATTGTGCCATCAAATGCTTTACCTGTAAGATTTGGGCATGCCTGGTTAGATGCCACACGGCTTATACAGAATGATGAATACTGACAATAAATTTACTTTCCTTGATTTTCAACTTCATTTTAGGGAAGTGCAAACGATTTAACATAGATTAAAGGCATCATGACTGCTCTAAATAAACTGAAGTCTTTGCCTGCTTTATGTTCACATTTATATTTTTGCTAGTAAACATTTTTACAAGGGAGGCTTCTTTTAATTGTCACAATCCTTGCAGGCTTCTTTTCTTTCGTTTGGATGCTTAAGCCTTGCAGGACAAACATACCCCTCCCCCCTCCCTTCCTTATGGGTTTCCCTCCCAACCTCCCCATTGCTGCCCTCTCCCCAACAGTCTAGTTTAGGGGATAGCAGGACCCAGGGCTTCCTTCCACTGGTGCTCCTAGGATATTCATTTTAAGTCCATCGACCTTCATTTTAGAGTTTTATAGTTAAATGTCACCCTTATATGGAATTTTATTTGGGAAACAGGATTTTTTCCTTCACGATTCACACTGACAATTTCTAGTACTCTTTAAAAATAATGTTGGGCTGGAGAGATGGCTCAGTGGTTAAGAGCACTGACTGCTCTTCCAGAGGTCCTGAGTTCAAATCCCAGCAACCGCATGGTGGCTCACAACCATCTCTAACAGGGATCTGATGCCCTCTTCTGGTGTGTCTGAAGACAGCTACAGTGTACTCACATACATAAAATAAATAAAGTCTTTAAAAATAAATAAATAAATAAATAAATAAATAAATAAATAAAATAATGTCATAGACTAGATGACCATTTATCCCCAAAGAACTAACTAAATATTTTGTGTATGTGTGCACATGTGCTTGAGTTCACAAAGCCACAGCACATGTGTGAAAGTCAGTTCTTGCTAAAGTCAGTTCTCTCCTCCCACCTTGTGGGCTCTGCCAATGGAACTCGGTTCTTCGGGCCTGGTGAAATGTCTTCTTCCCCACTGAGCCCCCTGAAAGGCCCAAGAACTCTTGGAAGAAGGCTTGAGAGTTTTGTCTCTTATGTGCTGAAATTAGCTGTCTTGCTTTCCAATTAAAGATTTAATCAAAATCTTTATTTTCTTGGGCAGGAGAGATGACTCAGTGCTTAAGAGCACTGGCTGCTCTTCCAAAGGAACCATGTTTAATTCCCAGCATCCACATGGCAGCTCCTAAATGTCTGTACTCCTGTTCTGGAGGGATCTGACACTGTCACATAGATGTAATACAGTCAAAAGACTAATATGAGACAAAAATAAATAAGTTATAAAAAAATGTGCAAACTGAAGGCTCCTAGGATGAGAATAAATATGCTCACAGCAGGGGTGGAATTTTTCTCTGGCTCTACTGACAAGGACAGAGCACTTAGAACCTCCCAGTGCAGTTGCCCGGAATGCCTGTCTTACACAGAACACAGAAAAAAATGGAAGTGAGTAACAGGAGGAGAGGAAGCTGGGGACATGAGAGTTGACTGCCTTTGGAAACTGGAAACAGGAGGAAATTGACTGTGCTAAGCCCTCAAGGAGACAGATGTTAGAGACAGAATCCTATCAATGGGAGGAGGACATTTCTAATAGGCTTGTTACCGATAGAAGAGCAGACTGTCACGAAAAGGTTTCAAGCTAGGAAGACATGACAGCTTGGCAGCGATGTGAGGCAAAAAGATCTGAATGTTGAAGAAGAGTCAGAAACAGAAGAAGCCTCCCAAAACTGAGGCCCAACCAAGAAATGAGAGTCACCAGCAAGTTTGCCTATGTAGTTCTTAGTTCCAAAGACTGATGGCTACGGTACAAGAGACCATTTCTAAAGGCAGAGAGATATCAGTAGACTTTTTGACTTATGCTAGAGAATTAAGCAAGCTTATCAATTTCCTTCCCTGGCCCGTGGCCCTGGGCATGGGGGTGAAACAATACAAGACATAGCCAAGACCCAAGTGAAATACGATCATAATATCATTTACTATGGGTTAGATACAACACATACAAAGATGAAAGATTTTTTTGTTTGCCTCGGGTAATTATCAATACTGTGTCTATTCTTTGTCTTTATATGTTTTTGTTTTGATCGACTCTCTTTTTGAGACAGTGTCTTGCTACGTAGCCCTGGCTCACCTGGTACTCATTATATAGCCTAGGCTTGCCTTAAATACTTGGCAATCCCTCTGCTTCAACCTCTGAAATGCTAGGATTATAGACTAGAGCCACAAAACCTATTAATACAGAAGTCCCAAAAGAACGTGCCAACCCCTCATCCTTATATTGGCCCAGTGAAAGAAAGAGGGAACTAAGTCTTCTGAGGTTTGTGATGAAAAAGAATTCTGCTTTTACTGACAGGTCCATCCTCTCAGAGTTGAGCATTAGTGGTGTTCTGACTTCTTATTTATATGGACCTATGTGCTCCTGTGACCTCATACTCAAGATTATGAGAACATGAGATGCAAGGAATGGACACATTTTAAAAATCTCTGTGAATCCCAGAAAAGGAACTGTTAAGAGCTCAGACAATTAGGGCTGTGGTTTTGAGTTGAGTTATCTGCCCTCTCTTCTCCTCCTGCCTAATACCATCCTGCGGTAATTGACATCACCAGGTTCAGAAAACGTGAGTACAGGGAAGCAGCCTGCAGATTTCAATCATATCTCTTCCCCTCTCCTGGTAGGTGTTGTGGTGTCTGCTGTGTTTGCCATGACAATTCTTACTGTCAATGATACTCAGTAAGGGATAAATGATGAATAAACCTGCCTTCTGTCATTCTGGTGGAAACAAGCATCTCTGAAGGCTGTGTGTGCCTCCTAAGAGTGGTCACTACTATTGTCAGAGCTTTCCAGAGCACAACCATATGTCATCTGCAGTAAAAACTAGAGAGAGTTATTTTTGCTTTACAGGGCCAGGTCACCCCACCCATCATTGTTTAAACACAACCAGTCTACTGAAAGTAAGTAACAATACTTAGTCCATAATCCTGAAAGGTATAATGTCAAGCACTCTGCATTCTGAAGACTTTGATTAAACAAAATAGTAACACAGATGGAAGTTATTAATTACAAAACCTTCTACACGTTCTCTTTACACTCCTTGCCCAGCCAGTGCCCAGAATAAATTGTAGAGAATCCAACTCTTCCAATTGTTTGTGCTAACTGGAATGCAGGCTAGAGTGCTTCTCTTGGTCCTCTTTCCACTACAATCAGTGGCCATTGTCAGCAAAAAGCAACAGCAACAACACAAATGAGACACTCATATCTAGTGCGTTTTCACCCACATTATTAACAAAATCATATATGAGAACCTTCTAGGGGCTAGAGATAGGGCTTAGAGGTTAAGGGCACTGACTGCTCTTCCAGAGGTCCTGAGTTTAACTTCCAGCAATCACATGGTGGTTCACAAGCATCTGTAATGGGATCTGATGCCCCCTTCTGGTGTGTTGGAAGTGTACTCATATACATCAAATAGATAAATAGATAGATAGATAGATATGTAGATAGATAGATATGTAGATGATAGATATGTAGATAGATAGATATGAGATAGATAGATAGATAGATAGATAGATATGAAATGATAGATAGACCCTTTTCAACATATCATTATCTAAGTCACAAATTCGCACAATTTTTTAATTGCCTCTTCTGAAAAATGAATTTGTGGGTCAGAGAGATGATTTGGTCGGCCAATGCTCTTGCTGACAAGCCTGATTTCCATTCTGAGTAGCCAAATGGTAGAAGGAGAGAACTGACTACATCAAGCTGTCATCTGACCTCCATGTATGTGATAGCATGTGCACACACATGTTTTAAAGCATCAGAATCACATTTTCGTTCAAAGGATAATAAGATTCTGAAAGCTGGGAAGGTCTTAGGACTATGCTTCTCAAACCTAGCTACCAGAATTGGAAACTAACATAAATTCCAGAGCCCCAATTTTTCATACATTGACTCTAATCATTTAGGTTTGTAAAAGGGTTTCATCAATAATTTTCCTATGAAGCCAAAATTAATCACCACACTTACAAACTATATAGTCTTTTCAATGCTGGCCAATACACCACCATTTACTAACCTCCTGTTAACAGAGTTATTGTTAAAATTTTGAATTTGTTCAATTGTTACATTGGTAAAAATGCTATCGTTGCCTTTGAAATGCATGCAGAGTGAAATCGTGTATGCATGGAAATCGTAGGAAGCTGCATCAGGAGCCTTCAATCTGGATTGTAGCAGAAAATGACAGCTACGTTTAAAATGATATAATTTTGACATGGGAAAGAGAGAAGCTGCATACTCTAAATTATTTATAGAAATTAGCACAAAAGGGATCAAAGACCTAAATATAAGATCTAAAAACTGTAAAACTCTTAGAAGACAACATAGGAGAAAGCCTTGAGACATTGGATTTACCAAGTAGTCTCTGATGTGCGGTGGAGAGTGTACACAATCATCGTAACAGTATACAAATTAGTCTACAACAAAAAATGTAAAAATTTGCTTAGAAGACATACATTCAGGAGAATGAAAAGGCAACCTTTGAAGATAAGAAAGAATTTGCAAATTGTGAATCTAATATTTAATCTAAAAAGGTTGATATAAAAATAAACAATGGTGCACTACAGCACAGCGCAGAATCAGTAACCCAAGGAGGAACTGGAGACTACTGAATACGTGTCCTTGACGAATGGCTAACAAACCTACAAATCCATGTTCAAAATCATTGGTCTTTAGGAAGACGCAAAGTAAGTGTGCAGAGAAAAGTGGGTCACTACTATTTTTTAAAAGTCAGCAGGAAGTGTTGGAGAGGATGTGGAGAAATGCAAATCTTTGTGTAAGCTAACAAATATAATAGAAGTTATACTGGAATATTATATGGTCTTAAAGGGAAGGGAACGATGACATACGTGACAATAGTTGTGCACCTGCAGTAAATTGTGCCTGATTAAATAAGTAGTCATAAAAGACAGCCATTGTATAATTTGCAGTCCGAGGCCAGAGAGCCAGAGAAATGTGGAATTGTTATAAGCGGATATGATGTATAAGTTTTGTAAAATACAAATTCTAGGAATTTGTTCGCAGGACAATGTAAATATGCTTAGCTATAGAGCTGAATTCTATTGAAAAAAAAAGGGAATATTTTATTTTAGTACAATTTACAAAACACAGACTTTAGGAAATTTTCTACAAAAATGAATTTTAACCCCAGTGACTTCCAGAATCATGAGAAATTAGAGGGCTTTATCAAAATAAACAATCTGGAATGTAAGGAAAAATAAATGAAAATTCTGGTAAAAGTTTAAAAAGTAAAATAAACAAGAAATCACAATGAGATATTCAAAGTCCTCAAATATAAATACTAAAATTTAGAGATACTATTATTCTAAAGGTACTATTAATTACTATATTTATTAATTAATATTAAAACTGCTACTATACATTTAGTGTAATTAAATATGAAGTTTAGAACATTTAAACAGATAGCTTTATCTTTGAAATTGTGACTCGACACAATTGAGAATTGACAGCCACATATTTTGAGAGTTTTGAATCTCACCCAGTATCTCATTTTTCCTGAGAGTAGAAGCAGTCAGTTCCCTTTTTCTTTTGAGACAGGATTTCTCTGTGTAACCTTGTCTGTCCTGGAACTCTGTAGACCAGGCTGGACTTGAACTCAGAGATATGCCTACGTCTGGAGAGCTGGGATTAAAGGTGTGCTTCACCACTATCTGGCTATTTAGTTCTTTAGTTCCTGCATAAACACCACCTTGTTACCATATTCTAAGTAGGGAGGTAAATAAGAGAATGTGAAGCTCAGAGGAATCCTGCTTCCTTCTTATTTTAGAAATCAGAGTTTGCTCTAAAGAGTTCTGTGGGTTTGGGAGATAGATGGCTTATAGGCAGAGTGTTTGCTTGAAGAAGAGAATGAGAAGTTTGATCCCCAGCACCCACATAAAAAGATATAGGTATCTGGGCTCCGATCTGTAACTCCCAGCACTGTGAAGAATGGAGACAGGAGGATTGATTTGGCTAGCTAGACAGCCAGTCTAGCCCAAAGGAGCAGGCTGTGAGTTCAGTGAAAGACCAGATCTTAGAGGTAGAGCTTGAAAAAGCAGGAGCCTAGACATCCTCTTCTGTCTCTCCCTTCCCTGCACATCTGCACATAGAACACACACACACACACACACACACACACACACACACACACTTTTGTGACATTATGTGTATAGCTTGTAAAAGTATCAACAAGATAGCAAGCCTGTGCTAAATATGCAAGTCTTCTACCTATCCATTTCCTTCAGAAACTGATATTCAGGTTAAAGCCCATTTTTGCTCTCGGCCAGAAGAGATGAGGTCACTGTCTGATGATAGCATCAGCATGTCTAATTAGAAATAGACTTATCCTATGGCGTAGGCTCCTGCTTCTCTGCATCCTAATAGTAAAATCCTTGTAAATTGGTAACTTCGCAAACATCATTAATCCCAATTTAAATTAATAATAATAATAATAATCAACTCATCATGTGAATGTAACAAACCCTTTAACGTATACATAAACCAAACTGTGGCAATAACCCTGGGAGCATCAATTTTTTTCAAGCTCACATCATTGGCACAGACAAGCAATACAGCATTTACTAAGTGTTAAATTTATATCCTGTCTCATTTCAGCTCATTACTACACATAATTATCACACAGCGGTTTTATATAGGAACCCAAGCAAAAGTTTGAAAGTTTCTCCACACAACCCACCTCACATGTAATGGGACCTGGGTTTGAAAAATAGCCCTCGTGATTCCAAAATCTTGTGCTCTAAAATGTCTATACTTTTTTTAAATTCTAGATTTATTGCAGTTTCCCCTGATTCTTCCTTTGAGAGGCAGATAAAATTCTGAGAAATGTATACTATGTCCTGAGTCATTTTGAAAAATAAATTCTAGGTAGAATATGAAAAGATTGTGCTTATGGAATCTTGAGTAGAACTGTAGCATATTAAGAGAAAATACTCATTTAGAATACTCTGTGCAAACAAAATTACTTAAGTATTTATTATGTAGATAATTGTGTATCATCTTCAACAGCCTTATAATCTTAAGCAGTTTTTCTGTTTGTTTTATCCTAGGCTGTTTTGGTTTTATTTATTATTATTAAGTATTATTAATTTTCTAATAATATAATTAATGCCTATTTGTATTCTAATGAGAGAGAAAAGGTGAATCTGGATAATTGGGGAAGTGGGGAGGATCTGGGAGGAGTTGGAGGAAGGGAAAGAATAATCAGAATATGTTGTAAGAAAAAAAGTTTATTTTCCAATTAAAAAAATTAAAGGAAATTTATTCATAGGTTCATTGTCTTGGGCTTTCCCTTTCAAACTCTAATAAATAGTTCTTAACCTTCAAAAAAGAACTTAAGCAGGTAATGGAAACATTTTTAATTCTTTACTTTTTGTTTGCTCGTTTTTGAGACAGTGGCTCTCTATGTAGGCCATGAGTTGTCCCTGAATTCTCTCAATGCTTGCTGCCTCAGCCTGCCAAGTACTGGTATTACACGTGTGCTCACCATCCTAACTTGTCAGTTAATCTCTCATTAACGTTGTTTATACTTTCCAACAAATGATAACTAAAAAGAAAATGAAATGTTTTATTTTTTGTATAAATGAGAAATACTGTATCACACTATAATTTTAGAGTTTTGAAATGGAAAATTATTTAAGCAGCAGCTATTTTCTTTCTCGTAATAATCTGGAGAGTAAGTTAACCAAAAAGATAGTCTATTTATTTTCAAAGTTTCTCAGAAATGAAAACTTAAAGTATGCTTTTAATATTTCATTTTAGTGTCCCATGTTTTAAGAACCATTTTTACAGGACTAGAGAGATGGCTTGTGGTTAAGAGCACTGGCTGCTCTTCCAGAGATCCTGAGTTCAATTTGTAGCAACCACACAGTGGCTCACAACCATCTGTAATGGAAATTGTTGCCCTCTTCTGGTGTGTCTGAAGATAGTGACAGTGTACTCATATACATCAAGGAAAGAAAGGAAGGAAGGAAGGGGAGGAAGGAAAGGGAGGGAGGAAGGGAAGGGGAGGAGGAAGGAGGAAGGAAGGAAGGGAAGGAAGGAAGGGAGGGAAGGAAGGAAAGGAAGGGAGGAAAGGAAAAGAAAGGAAAGGAGGAAGGGGGGGAAGAAGGAGGGAGGGGAGGAAGGAGGGAGGAAGGGAGGGAGGAAGGGAGGGAGGGAGGGAGGAAGGCAGGGAGGGAGGAAGGGAGGAAGGAAGGGAGGGGAGGAGGAAGGGAGGAGGAGGAGAAGGGGAGGGAGGAAGGAGGGAGGGAGGAAGGGAAGGGAGAGGAGGAAGGGAGGGAGGGAGGAAGGAGGGAGGAGGGAGGGAGGAAGGAAGGGAGGGGAAGGAGGGGAGGAAGGAAGGGAGGGGGGAGGGGGGGGAGGAGGGAGGAGAGAGAGAAGAGGAGAGGGGAGGGGGGGAGGGAGGAAGGAAGGGAGGGAGGGAGGAGGGGAGGAAGGAAGGGAGGGAGGAAGGGGGGAAGGAAGGAAGGGAGGGAGGAAGGAAGAAAAGGAAGGAAGGAAGGAAGGAAGAAAGAAAGAAAGAAAGAAAGAAAGAAAGAAAGAAAGAAAGAAAGAAAGAAAGAAATTAAAAAAGAATCATTTATACTTCTAAGTTTATAGAAATCATCAGTGCATTCCTAAAGATTTAGTCATTGATATTTAGTTAGCTTCAATCAGATCTGATTTAACAATTTACCCTATCAACATAGTAACTGTTTAAAAGATTTCAGAAACCTGGACAAAATTTCTTAGTATTCCTGATCTAATAATACACATTTTCATGAAGCCATAGCTTCTTGATGAATATAAAAAGATATTACATTTTCTGATCTAAAGTGCCTCAATCACTATGTTTTCTTAAATTGATAGTCTCAAAAATTCAGGCCGTCACTCCTGTGATCTGAATATTTGTTTCTTCTTCTCCTCAAATTCATACACTGAAACTAAACCTCAATACAATAGTAAAAAGAGAAGCCTCAGGAGGTGATTAAGTTTTGAGAGAATGGATTCGTGCCCTTAAGAAGAGTCTTTTGGAAGTTTCTTGGCCCCTTTCATCACACAGTACTGAGTTAAAGGATCTGAAGACACAGAGCTCTTAAAAGATACTGATTCTGTCAGCACCTTGCTCTCAGATTTCCCAGTCCCGGAATCTGAACTACACACTTATATCTTCTATACATTATCCAGTCTAGAGTATCTTATCATAGCATTCCGAACAGAGTAGAACAGTTATTATTTTATTAACATAAGGATATCTCTAACTGGAATTATGACGACATCACAGAATCCTAGAGGATTGAGTGTGGTTTAGCTGCCCAGCGTCTAAGTAGATGGGAAAAGCCATCTTACCTGAAATGTGTTAAGTGCCTCTGGATGTCAAGGTCTAGAATGGGAGTCGGTCTGGAGGATCCCAGTGGTGATCTATCTTGGCTCAGGAGGTCTTGGAATTCTTTACAAATTTGCCTACAACAAAAGGGTACAAAATTGAAATTGCACTCTTGAAACGGACTTATTTTAATTTCACGAGATATTATCTATCAAAGTCTGTTTCCCCTTTAAAGGAGACCAGGAGGATTTTTTTTGTCAGCAGTCTCAAGTTCCATTGGACTGACTTTGCAGGGCCGGAGGACGATAGTAAAACATTTTTCAAGACACTCACCATGTTCATTTTTAAAGAGCATCTTTACATGTTAATCTCTGGATAGAAGAAAATTCACGTGAGAGAATTTGTCCTTAAATTGTCTTTAAAAGGATTACAAATGCTGTTTTCTTTTTTAGAACGTCACATCTATAGACAATTTTAACTAAAGTTAGAGGTTTACATCACTCAAAGTCATAATACAAGCTAACTTTGGACAATTCTGTCACCCAGTATGGCAATATTTACTTTCTGACTATTTTCATGCCTTGGCATTTGGAGTCAATGATCTCTTATTCCCAAATTATTCCACCAGTCCTAAAAAAAAGTCGCTATGCACTGTTCTCTTCCAGCTGCTACTTTGCATACCTTCTCCAGCTGTTCTTTTTTTCTAACATGGTTATGGATTTTAGCCTATGTGTAATCAAAAACATTGTGGTGCGTCATGACTACCAGTTAATCCCTTGCAGTGTATAATTTTAAAGAAACATAACAGTTAAGAAAATGATATTTTATTGTCTTTGTGTGTGTGTGTGTGTGTGTGTGTGTGTATGTACATGCATGCACTCATGCATGTGAACATGTGTGCGCACATTTTCGTGTGTGAGTTTGGGCACACACATGCCATGGTACACCCGTGGAGGTCAGTGGATAGCGTCAACTTCAAACTTCACCTTCTATTTTCATAAGGAAGTGCCTCTGTTGTCTTGCCCCTGCATATACACCATGGTAGCTGGCCCATGATCTCCTGGGATTGTCTTGTCTCTGCCT
Organism: Rattus rattus; assembly: GCF_011064425.1. NCBI lineage: Eukaryota > Metazoa > Chordata > Mammalia > Rodentia > Muridae > Rattus > Rattus rattus. The sequence continues at coordinate 96,718,241 of NC_046157.1, read as the reverse complement.
CCTACCTCACTGTAGGAGCAATGGGATGACAAAACCAGTACTTGGACTTATGTGACTTCTGGGAATTCAAACTCAGTCCTTTGTGATTGCAGTGCAAGTAATTTTTATCCACTGGACCATCTTCCTGGGCTAGAAAACATGTTTTAAAAATATGCCTATAATGAAATGAATGTAGCAGCTACAGAATGAAATCAATTAACAGGAAAGAATTTCCTAAAAGCATTCTTCATATATGGAGGAAATATCCGATATTCATTATAGTATAGTTATTTTGAATGTATATCTGTTATTGTATGTAGGTTGTTGGAAAATACAGCAGTTAGGCTTTGCTTGTCATGATGAGCAAATGTAGAAAGGTCAAGTCACCCCAAATGACCATGTGGGTAACAACAGCTAAAGCTGCTTGCCTCTGAGCCTTAGGGGTCAGTTTCATTTCCTGGATCCACTTGGAGGAGCATGAGAGCCAACTTCCTGAAGGTTTGCCTTCTGACCTCCACTTGCATGCTTGGCATATATGCACACATGTATGTATGCATGTGTGTGTGTGTGTGTGTGTGTTCGCGCTCACACACACACCATTTATTCAGTTCTGTTCACTGTGGCTTTATTCATAGTTACTAGAAACTGGAAACAACCTAGATGTCTCTCAACCAAAGACTGGATAAAGAAAATGTGCTGTATTTGCACAATGGAGTATTACTCGGCTGTTAAATTTGTAGGCAAACGGATGGAACTAGAACAATAAATCAACCTGAGTGAGGTAACCCAGACCCGGAAAGACAAACATGATATGTACTCACTTATAAGTGGATACTAGTCGTTAAGTAAATGATAGCCAAGCTGCAATTCACAGAGGCTTAATAACAAGGAGGGCTGTAGGAAGTTTGTATAAAACTCCTGGCCCAGGGAAAATAGAATATAAATTGTGAAGATGGACTGGAGGTGGGTGGGGATGGGTACAGGGTGGTGGTGGTGCTGTGAGAGAATGCAAGAAGAGACAGCTGGGGCTAAAGGGGTCTAGGGAGGGAGGAAGTGTGGAAACCTGGAATCTATGAGGTGACCCTAATGAGGACTTTGAGTTATGGATGATTTGAAGTTTGAACTAGACTTTTTTGTATGAAGGCAAGATAGTGATGGGTCAGGGTTGCATTAGATTGAGTTGTTGGCTGAGGGGGTTTTATGGAGATCCTGAAACAACTCAAGTTGGTGCTAAGACAGACAATAACAGACAGAAAGCTGTCAAGAAGTCCCCATTGTTGACAACATCCAAACAGCTCACTGAGCATAGAGAGGTAGAACAGGTGCCTTTATGAAGCCTTCACCCCTATATTCTAGTATCTTTGGTGCGGGCAGGTACCCTGCAGGTTAAGGAAAGTGTAACCTGGATATGAACCCAGCAACAAATCTTACGACCAACAATCGGTCCTGTCTGCAAGATGTGCTGTGGAAATGATGGTGCAGAACTTGTGGGAGCTGCCACACAATGTCAGGTTTAACTTGAGGCTGATACCACAAGAGGGAGCCCATGTCTGTCACTGCCTGGATTACCAGGGCTAGAGACTTGGCTAGTTCAGAGACCTAGGATAGGTATCTTGTCTAGTGGTCATCAGATATGCTTCCTCTTGCAGTAGACTGAAGAGGGTGCAGAGACCCACAGACAGACGTCATTTGGAGAGAGTCTAAATTGCACATCTCTGTTGGGTCCCTCCCCTAGGAACTTAGGCACCCAATGGGAAAAGGGGAGGAAAGAGGGTAGGAGTCAAAGGGGATGGAAGACACAAGGAAAACATGTTCCAGTGAATCAACTATGCAGGGTCTGATGGGCTCACAAAGACTAAAGCAGCAAGCACAGGGCCTGCATGGTTCTGCACCAGATCCTGTGTGTATGCTATGACCCTTAGCCTGGTGTTTTATGGAACTCCTAATAGTGGGAGCAGGTGTGCCTCTGACTCTTTTGTCTGCTCTTGGGACCTGTTTTCATGGATATTGAGACTCTTTTTTTTTTTTTTACTAAGTGTATGGTTAAAAATTTACTTTATTCATTTTCATGCATCCTGTCTCTCTGAAGTGAAACTGGATAGCTTTCAGGATAGTAATTGAGTGGTAGTAGTTGAGTTCAACTTTAAGTAAACATTTAGTAGCATTTTGTGGTGCCAACATCTCCAGGGCTCCATGTTATATAAGAGCGATACATTGTTACATTTGCTTTAGATTTCTAACTAAAAACATAAATATAGCCGATGTTCCAGATTTTTGGACAAATGTTATGAACTCTGATGTAATATTCCATCATTATTGTCTCCCTCCCACCCAAAGATTAGGCTGGTTTTAAGTCTTCATTTTTCTCTCAGATTGAAACACATTTTAAGCAAATAAACACCAATAATTTTTAGATCATTGAATAAATCAATTTATAGTTCTGCAGACTGGCCTCATTCTTGTCCAAACAGGAATGCAAATTCTAGTCGAATTGGTGAGTGAATAACAAAAAGCAAAACTTGGCAGGCTTGAACTCTTGCTAGATAATTCAGCATAGGACATCGCTCTCTTGCTACCAATTGGATTTTATAATCTTGTCATTTGTTTCGAAGACATGGGACAGCTTATGTCCTTAAATGAAAAATGACAATCCTGTAGGATTCAGTGGCAATTGCCACCCTCTCCACAGGACAGTTAGGGAATTATTATTCAGACTACTTTCATTCTTATTTAAATTCTTCTTTCTGAAGCTGAGATATGAAAAGACTCTTTTGTCTCAAAACAAAATGTCATATTATGAATTATGTAACAAAGATGATCTTCAGTGACTCACAGCATTCTAACTTTGTCACTTACGTCATTGTCCTTAAGGAGGTTAAAAATTTTAGCGGATTTATGGATTTAAAGTTTGGTGTTTCTACTAGCGATCGCTAATAAAGCAATATTTAATTAAGATCACTGGCTGTTATGGCTTACCTTATCGTGGATCAAGTGTTAAGCATATTTATTTCCAATCCAGTGAGGAGACTTTTCTGTGTTTTCTATCAATCAGTAACAAGTATCATGTCTAGTTCAAGATATGTCTAGTTTCTATCTTTCTGCCTAAACAATTTTCCTAATTATACCAAAATATTTGGTTAATTACCAACACTAGAAACAACAGTGGAGGAGGGTAACTGAATCTAACCAATTTTTTCCCCTGTAATTGTGTATTTTACAAAATATCCTGAAATACAGCGAAATATATTATTTACCAAAGATGGAAATCAGTAATTGGTTATGTCACTGAAGGAGTTTTGTATTTCATGTATATTTGGAACTTTTATTGTATTTCTCTCTCTCTCTCTCTCTCTCTTTCTCTCTCTCTCTCTCTCTCTCTCTCTCTCTCGTGTGTGTGTGTGTGTGTGTGTGTGTGTGTGTGTGTGTGTGCATGTACATGTGATAACATATAAGTAGAAGTCGAATGGTAACTTGTAGGATTTCTTTCCATTGCATGAGCTCTTGATATTGAACTCAGGTTTGTGAGCACTGGTAGCAAGTGCCTTTAGCTGTTGAGCCCTCTAGTTGGCCCAGTTTCTGCATATTCTAATCATTGTCTTGATAGTCCTCTTTCTAATCATGTAAACTTTGATGCCTTGGTGCAGATGGTAGAACTCTGGGTTAATCTATTTCGTTGCTGGAATGTGATCCCCCTTGCTTTTAGAGAACTCATGCTCTCCAGCCTGTCGTTCAAAGAAGAAAGGAAAACTGAAGGTGCACGGAGGTGTCCCGCAGCTCTTACTTGGTCGCTAGGATCATCTTTTTCCGTGCTGTCTGTTCTTTCTGTTCCATATGTTGTCTGGCGAGATGTTCTCCTACTGCCTTGGCTGGAAACTCTGTTTCGCATGTGTAGCCAAAATCCCTAGCCAAGTGCAAAGCCTCTCCTGTTGGCAGAAAACACAAGTCACTGGTTTATCCATATCTGACCTTACAAGAGCAACTCTCCAAGTCTCAAACATGGCTGTGGTCACAGGAAAACATTTTGATTCTATCTAATTTAAACAATGTTTCTATCTAATTTAAGCAAAGTTGGGGGCAGGGATAGAATCTGTGAGGAATGGCAATGAAAACAAAGGAACGGGAACTTTACAGGTAAAATGTTGGAAATCTGAGAAGAAATGAGTACAAATCAGTAACTCAGGAGTTTTGACTCTTTTCTTTGAATGTCTCACTCCATTACAGAAGAATGACTTCCAGAGTTCCATTCACAATCACCAATGGAAAAGCTACACACACACACACACACACACACACAAATATATATATGTATGCATACATAATATAAAATGTGTATGCAAATATATATATGCTTGTTGCTGCTAAGACGGATGTCTCTAATCTATAGACAAGCCATTCTGATGATTTTTTTTTCCATGAGACTGATCAAAATATACAGCAATAGTCTCAAATACTTAGAAAGTTGTTATCACTTTATAAAATGAAGTACATGACTTTCACACTGCAGTGTTAGAGTTTATTATCTGACTATAATACTATCAACATCAGGCCTTCCAGAAGGCTCTGATGTACTGTACTGCTTTGGAAAATGCAGAACACAGCAGAATCATAAACAACTTCTGCTTGTCCACAAAATATGGAGTGCCAGTAAAATTTTAATAAGTGCGATAAAAATATCTTACTAAGAAAGTAATATTTACTGAGGAAAGTCAGTCTAGAGCATATTGGTCAACATTTTTAAATAATGCTTTATCAAAAGTCTTATCTGACAAGTAAAATTTATTTTAAAATCCAAGTTTCTCAGTGAGAATACAGTTACATCTTAAGCTGCCTGCCTAGAAGGCCTGAGATTTAATTTCTAGAAACATGAATGCCTTTGTGAATAAGTACTTGTACACACACAAGTATATAACATATAAAGCATATAAATGTATAAACAAATATATAAATCAAACCATGCTGCATATGCACTAAGTGACTACTTTATTCAGGGGAATCTTTTTTTTAAACTTTTTGTTTTATTGTTGTATTTGCATTGGTGTCTAGTCTGACTACATGTTTGTATGCGAGTGCCCGACTCCATAGAACTGGGACTACAGGCAGTTATGAGCTGCCACGTAGGTGCTGACAATTGAACCTGGGTCCTCTGGAAGAGCAGCCAGTGCTCTTAACTGTCATTTTCGGGGCCTTCTTAATCAGACGTAATAGACAGATGGAATAGAACTTTAAATACTGGTTTTCCTTGCCTGGGGACGGAATTAAAGAGCTTGCTTAGCTTGTATGAGACCCTGGATCTGATTGTCAGCTTGACACAAAATTAGGAAGCTACAGAGGAAGTTTGAGTCCAACTAGACCACGAGACCCTATCTAAAAACAAGGTGTGGGGAGGATGACTGCGATGGTAAAATTCTTGCCATGAAAACCTGACCTGTAAAGTCAATCCCTGAACCAACATCAAGGTGGAAGTAGGAAGAGATTTCCAAGATTGTCCTCTGACCTCTATTTAGCACGTATTCACACATGTGCATAGACACACATGCGTTATGCATGCGTGCGGCATGTACACGGACACACACACACACACACACACACACACAAATTGGAATGGTCATAGCAACACGAGCAGTCATAGCAACAAGAAGAAATTAAATACTACAATAGCAATTTAAGATTTTCGTTGCATCTTTATAAGCACCGTATAAAATACCTACCCATGTGTATTGTAGAGATAGGAGATGTGGTGTTATGTGGTACTACAAATAAGAAATTATTGATAACGGGTTTTACAGAAGTAAGAGAAGGTGGGAGTCATGGGGCAGAGGTGACCCAACAACCAGTTAATCAAACTTTTCTATGAAGAAGTAAAAACGATTCAGACTTGATGACCACATCATGTGGTCCTTGTTTCATAACTGGCCAACGGAACACTCTAAGAAGTTACTGTATTTGAAGTTGCTGTCCGCTCATAGAACAGCAGATTTGTTGATAGGTGAACACCAGGAGTGCATCAAAATAGACAACAGGACAGATTAAGAGGAGGGACAATCATAGACATAAAGAGGTGAACACAAACAGATTAGGCGACATCAATAAAATATTCTAAGAAAAATACTGTTTTTCTATTAAATCAAGCCTTTTAGTTTGAAAAAAAATTAACCAAGTTAACAGCTGTAACGAACAGGAAGTCCATTTAAGATTGCAGGAAGCTGAGCGACTGGTGTTCAGGAAGTAGTTCCCCCTCCCGCAATGTTCTCTTAACCTTTCTTACAAGTAAAAGCTCTAGTCAAGATTTTTCTCAAACACGTTTTTAAAAAGCATACAGGAAAGCTGAAAGAATTGTACAATAAAAAGACATATATCTATTCTTCATATACTAAGTGTACTCTCTCACACGCCGATCAATTATACTCCAACTCTATCCGCGCTACCTTCGGAGGAAATTCTAAATTTCATGCCTTTGTCAAAAGTATCAGTTTGTATGTAACTAACTGGGGTTCTACATTTAGTAAAGTCTCTTGAGCTCGTCCTCCATCTATGCTAAATAAAAGACACAAAACTGGGGACACTTCAATCATGACTTGTTGGTATGGTGTGTATGAATGTTGGGTGTGGACGAAGGAGAGTGAGAGAGGATATCAAGTGAGGTTTGGGCACGTGCGAGGCAAGCATTTATTCCACTAAGATACACCTTCGCCCTTATTTACATACTCCATATCTATTGGCTACACATGGCCAGGCAGAGGTCTGGGGGAGTGGCAGAGGAGTTGAGCCTTGGCTTTGCTCTCACAGAGGGTGGCAGTGCCTTTCTCAGCATGGGGTGGTCCACAACTGCAAACAACTTCAGCCCTCAGAGCCCTGCTCCATTCTCCTCAGACACCAGTGCTCATGCGCACACCTGTGCGCGCACGCGCACACACACAGAACTCAAACTGAAAAATACATATTTTTTTTTTAAAGGATTTTTTTGGGAGGGGGGATCGCTTTTCTCTATTTCAGAAAGGAGCATTTGGGCAACAGGGTAACCTGCTGATCTGATTCCCAGCCGTACTTGGTAACCTGTGTGGAATTTTCAATGTGAATGAGTATCAGTCAAGGTTTAAAAAAAACAGCATGCAGTTTCATCCGTGCAAATAGGTTTAAATTTTATTTATCAATAAATGCTACTACCGTTAGTGCTTTTCTCCTCTCATCCTGCATTTTATAAATATTTCTCTCCTTCCTACAATATAAGACTTTGCGAAAGACCCTAACTCAATAGGAAAAAAAAATCTCAATGAAGTAAAAGCATATGATTGAGGTAACAGATAGCGTTTTGTGAATTGGCTGACTGAGGCATGCCCCACACACTACAAATGAGAAATGCTGGGACTCGTGTGTAGATTTTTATTCGTGTATTAGAAAGTATCAAGTCACCTCCATTTAAAGCAGAGATGATATGACTAAATGTGAAGGGTTTCTTTATTCTCAATATTTAATATTTTGTGTATTTAATTTCATTTATATTTAATTGACATGTAGTCAATTAATTCAATTATTAATCAATTAATTTAGTTACTATTTAATTATTTTCAGTGGTGTCATAATGAACAAGCAGCATTTAAAAAATGTTGATTTGCAACAGTTTATCACATGAAGATACAGGAAATGAAATATTGGTTTAAAAAGACATAGCAATGTCCTGTAGAATGCTTCCTTTTGCTAGAAAAATGACAAAATGGATTACTTGTGAAATTTCACATTTGAAGATAGAAATGTCAAAGTAGGAGCCAACAAATAAGGCTATTGCACCTGACCAGAAGATAAACTTGCAGGTTTTTTTTTTTGAAATTAGATATATTCCTTTATTTACATTTCAAATGTCATTCCCTTTCCCAGTTTCCTGTCCATAAGCCCCCCATCTCCTCCCCCATACAGATGTTCCCCCCATCCATCCCCTTTAAGCCCCCCCACGACATTCCCCTGCACTGGAGGTCCAACTTGGCAGGACCAAAGGCTTCCCCTTCCACTGGTGCCCCAACAAGGCTTTGTGCTTCTTAAGAAAGATACAAAGGTCATCTTTCAAACCAGCACAATGATCGTGTAGGTAGGCTGTCTTCCAGCAATATATACCAAGCAAAGTTGCACGAGTCAGATTAACCGCACAGTTTGTCATTCCCACAGAAGCAGATACTTAAGTAATTTTTTTTTCTTCTTTTCGGGGCTGGGGACCGAACCCAGGACCTTGTGCTTCCTAGGCAAGCGCTCTACCACTGAGCCAAATCCCCAACCCCTTAAGTAATGTTTTAATACACTATTTCATACACCAGTGGCTCGCAACCTTCCTAATGCTACGATTCTTTAACACAGTTCCTTGTGTTTGTGGTGACCCCCCCAACCAGAAAGTTATTTTCGTTGCTGCCTCAGAACAGTAGTTTTGCTACTGTTTTTAGTTAGAATGTAAATATCTACGTTTTCCGATGGTCTTAGGCAAATCCTGTGGAAAAATGGGGTCGCGACCCACAGGTTGAGAACCCTTGACACAGGTAACTAGGAAGACTGCAATATGCCTCTAGAGTTCTGTGCAGAGACCTGACTCTATGACGATTTATCTCATTTCATGCGAAGCTCAACCCTGTGGTAGTTTTAAAAAACAGTTTGAGAAGAACAGCTGGTATTTACATTAACACTGACAGCCAGATCCTCCCTTCCCCCACTTCTGTTTACTGCTTTCCATGGCTTGCAGTGTAACATTGTCACGGGATGTATAGTGATGCTACATCAAAGACGTGGCAAGTGAAGACATTCTGATATGTAGTTAAAATGTGTACATCACTGCAGAAAAGCTTTATGTGTGACAATCCAAGAATCAACAAATAATGGATCAGTCCATTAAAACACACAGTCTTCTAAAACAAGAAAACCCATGAAGTACAGTTCTTTCTAGTGGATGCCTTCCTGTCTACGGGCTTAAGGAAAACCAATTTTAGGGTAGGAAAAATGTATGGATAAGCTTCTCTGAGTTTTGAATGTTTGTGCAAATAACGACATGTTTCTCTGAGTCTAAGCAATGGGCAGTTATCAGTGGTGTAAAGAGAATTCTAAGAAGAACCAAAACCATTTTCCCTCCTATTCTTATGGCCAAAGGATGAAATAAGTTGCCGTAGTTCTGAGAGGACTTAAACTTCCTGCTTATTTTATTGTGTCACTTGGATATCAACCCTCTACGTGCGAGCAGCGAAAACGATAACTTTAAAACTAGATTAATTTCATTTCATATCAAGAACTTCTCAGTGTAGAAGTCTACGCTGATGAGATTAATGTTTACGAAAAAGGCTTCAGGGTGCATGTGCCAACCAATAACTCATGCCCATCTTTAAAATGGGAAATTGCAGAGCAACGATTCAATGTTTTAGGTCACAGCTTATTAGATAATGGTCTTAAATGATGGTCATTTACAAATGAATTCCAAGCCCTGGCAAGCACATCAGCATGTATCATGCTTGCCATGCCTCTGGGGATTCAGGTTTGCCACATACACCACAGCAAAAGTAAAATTTTCGGAGAAAACATTAGGAAAAAAAAGTGGAAAGTTAATGGCAAAGTATTTTCTGATGAAAAGTTAATTGACTGTTGTCCTGAGATTTGGTTTACCGAAGGTATGGGTCTAAATTTATTATTTTCAAAGATGTATTTTCATTCTCTTCCATGCATGCATGTGTGTCTTTGTGAATGAATGCCGTGTGGTTCTGTGAGACAGGAGGCCTGAAGAAGGCACGGGATGTCCTGCAGCTGCAGTTATGGGCAGTTTTGTGATGTTTGATGGGCGTGCTGGAAACAGACCTCTTGTCTTCTGGAAAAGGTGCATGTGCTCTTAATTGCACATCCATTTCTTCAGCTCCTGGAGTTACATTTAAGTTAGAAGTAAATACACCTGATTTTTCAAATGTGTGTACTTGTGAGGAATTTTTGTTTTTGCCTTGTAATTCCTTAGAGAATCTTTACCACTTGTCATTGTAATACTATTACCCTAATATTATATTTTATTTACTATAGCAACATCTAATGGCATTAAATAAAGGCAAAAATTATGTATTTTAAATACTGGTCATATATCTATAATTTTAATGTTATTTTCACGTGTGGCAAAAGAGCAGATTAAGCAAGGAGTATCTATTACATTAATAAATTCCTCTCTCTCTCTCTCTCTCTCTCTCTCTCTCTCTCTCTCTCTCTCTCTCTCTCTCTCTCTCCTGTAGTACTGGAGTTTCAACCTGAGACCTTCTGCATTCTAAGAATGTATTCTAGCACTGAGTTCTCCCCTCAGCCCTCTTCCAGTTTCGTTTTTGAGATGTGCTCTCACTGAATTGCCCAAGCTGGCCTTGACTTCTTTCTGTATCCAGGGCAGGTCCTAAGCTTTGTCACTCACTCTCCTGCCTCAGACTTTTAAGGGGCTGTGATTGACCATCTGCACTGCAAAGCTCTACAAATAAATTTTCTTTCTTCCTTCCTTTCTTTCTTTCTTCCTTCCTTTCTTTCTTTCTTTCTTTCTTTCTTTCTTTCTTTCTTTCTTTCTTTCTTCCTTCCTTCCTTCCTTCCTTCCTTCCTTTCAAGATTGACTTATTTCATGTATGTGAGCACAATGTAGCTATCTTCAGACACACCAGAAGAGGGCATCGGGTCCTATTACAGATGGTTGTGAGCCACCTTGTGGTTGCTGGGAATTGAACTCAGGACCTCTGGAAGAGCAGTCAGTCCTCTTAAACACTGGGCCATCTCTCCGGCCCCACAATTTTTTTCTTTTTTTTTATAATTTGAACTTACAATTAGATCCTAGAGCTGAAGCACCAAGAAACATGTTTGACTGTGTTCAAGCTTTTTCTGACAGGAATGCAGTCTACAACACAACTTCACTGGCGTAGTTACATGTCTCATAACTTGACAATTTCACCAGGTAAATTTTGATTGTTTTCAAATATCTACATTGTGTTTCCCAGAGGAATAGTTCTGCACCTTTTTCAATGCCCCATAACTATCAGAAAACCTGATCTGTCTGTGACAACCAGGCTCCCAAATATAGTTAACAGTCTTGTGAGGTATTCGAACAAGTAAGGCACAAAGACAAAGAGAAACTTGCTAAACATTGGCTACATATTGCAAACTAATAAACAAAACTCTATTACTATGTCAATGGGGCCATTTAATAAAACAAAGTATGCTTGAAGACACAGTTTCGGAACAGTTCTAACTCATATTTTTGCTTAAAAGGGGGATAAAAAAACGAAACCACTAGATTTCACAAACATTAGTTAATCTCTGTTACTATGGCTTGAGCTTTTTGCGAAAGCTTCTGAAGTAGTTCTCTTCAGCTGTGGTTGAAAATCTCTCTCCTGGGGCTGGAGAGATGCCTCAGCTGTTAAGAGCGCTGACTGCTCTTCCAGAGGTTCTGAATTCAATCCCCAGCAACCACATGGCAGCTCACAACCATCTGTAATGGGATCTGATGCCCTCTTCTGGTGTGTCTGAAGACAGTGTACTCACATATATAAATAAGTAAATCAAAAATAAAACAAAATCAAAAACACCTCTCCGTTAAGAGGATGAGAAAGTTTTACACAGATATGTATATCTATATGTACATATAGAATATGTAGTCACACACATTCTCCCGTATAAGAAGTCTGTGGGTTACATCAGGGGAAGGCAGAAGCCATTGAGTTACTAATAAATTATGAGTTCTATCTAGCTATATATTCACAAGGGACTGACATACTTGGCTAATATAATATCAGTTCTGGAAAGAAGCAAGGAAACATGGTAATAGGAACAAGAATAGCATGACCAGGGAAACAAAGACATCACTCTACTCAAAAAGTATACTCATGCTAAGAAATGTAATTGGAAGATGTAGCTTGTTTTTCAAATTAGTAGGGAAATGATGGATTATCAATAAAAGGTGTTGGGACAACTGGGTGGCCATCTGGAAAGAATTAAAGTTGGATCTATACCATAGATTCAACAAGAAAACAAATCCCAGATGGAACAAAGACTTAAGTATAAAAAGTAAAACCACAAAGTAATTTATAAAAAAAAATGGGATGATGTTTTTGTGATTTTTTTAAACTAGAGGGGTCTTTTTAATGTACTAAAGTCAGAACTGAAATTTCAAACATTACATGAGAAGTATGATCATATCATCGGGCATGCCAAATGCCTGAACATGGTTAGAAGAAAAGAAGATAATGGGATAGGGATTATGGTTAAAGAACACTATGTACATATATGCCTGAAACAATACCAAACAATAATTAATTTTAACGAAGGGTATAAACAAGCAAAACAGCCCTGTAACTGTGAACAAGTGAAATCTGGAGGGCGGGCTATAAGAAACTTAGCAACAATCAACTTCGTTATATTTTAAAAATATAAAGTTACCCTATATATTGACTGTCCTAGGCCAGTGTATAGAAAGTACGGCTCATAAGTCTAAGCCTGTATTGAACCTAAATTTTAAGAGAAAGATTTTTGTCAAATCATCAAATTAGCACACACTAAAAAGTTGAGCTCACCTCTTTTACGTAAAAGCACAGGGAAGCACTACCATGCAAACATCTTACCCACATTATGATAAGACTACACATTTACAACAGTGACCGAGAATGAACTGCTTACAGTTTAGCAAAACCATAGGCACATTATCCTGTGAGACACTGCTATCTCTGAAACACTGTTCCTAAGAATTTATCATAAATGTTCTTGGAAGTCTGTCTAAGCATACAAACAGGAGGTTATTCGTTGCAGCACTATTTAAATGCTCGAAACTAAAAATGCTTTAGACATATTAAGTAGAAAACTCATTAAATTATTGTGTGTGTGTGTGTGTGTGTGTGTGTGTGTGTGTGTGTGAAAGACAGCAAGGGGAAGTATACGGGAGGGCTTGGAAGGCATAAAGGAAAGAGGGGAATACTGCAATTATATTGTGAACTCAAAAATAAAAGAAATAATTAAAAATAAAAAATAAACTGTAATGTGTTTACTCAGTGTTATGTCATCAATGGTTAAAAGATTCATTAGCAACTCATATGTACTAGGAAAAAGAATGCCTAAACACTAAAACATAAAGCACAACTTCATGTCGCAGAATATAATTAGTTTATAAATGAAGTAAATCATACATACTTATATTTTTGGAATGAAACAGAGGGACAAGTTGTATTTGTTTTCTTCTGTGAAAGTAAGTGGCTACCTTGAAACAGAGTATATATCCCCGTGTAACATTTGGATTTTATATCATTTGCATGCGTTGTCTATTTTAAAATATATTAATTAAGGAGAAAAATCCTGTTCTTAGAAAGATTTCATTTTGAACGCAATGATTTTTGTTATTATCAAATTTAGACAATTTTAAGATTCTGCTACTTCAATACAATCTATGATTTGATTAAAGGCCAATGACTTTTGATAAACGTAAGGAATAGAAAATAATCAGAAGTTAAGTGTTTGGACAGCCCATTATCAGAGATACAGTCTCTGAAAAGCAGAATTTTTAAAAGGAGAAGAAAGAAAAGAAAACCAAGAAACCATTGTTGTGATGGTTTGTATATGCTCAGCCCAGGGAGCGGCACTATTAGAAAGTGTGGCTCTGTTGGACTAGGTGTGTCACTGTGAATGTGGTCTATAATTAAGACCCTCACCTTAGCTGCCTGGAAGTCAGGCTCCCACTAACGGCCTTCAGATGAAGATGTAGAACTCCTGCACCACGCCTGCCTCAATGATAATGGACCGAACCTCTGAACCTGTAAGCCAGCCTCAATTAAATATTGTCCTTAGAAGAGTTGCCTTGGTCATTGTGTCTCTTCCCAGTAGTAAAACCTTAACTAAGACAATGGTAAAGATGTGAGTTTCTCAGTAAGCCTCACTATTTACAAGAGTGTTAATGACCGACCAATGGCCAAAGACCAAGGCCAAGAACTTCACACACACATTGACATTCTCCATGAGTAGGAAGGGGAGTCCAAAGGCCTATTGTACACGTTTCAAGCACAGATGAAATTGTGTAGCATCCTGTTTCTCCTGTCTATAAGCAAATACCTTCCCTCACCACGAAACTGAGAATGTATTGAAATGAAGAGGAGTAAAAAGAGAAACCAGGGAAGTAGCAAGTCAGGAGACATTTCAGGACATAATTTCCATGTGATACCTGTGTGCTCATCACATCCTACAGAGAGACAGGTTTACTGAGACCAATTAATGACTCCGGAGAAAAAGTCCTGAGATATTACATAACGATATTTAATTGTTACCTAATTACCAGTTATTAAAGCAGAATCTATTTTTTTTTAGGATTGCTCTTGTGCTACAAAGAAATTTATCTGTAATTTTCATTGGCCTTGGGGGAAAAAAGAAGCCAAAAGAGGCCTTACAATGAGTGACTAACCTAAGTTCTGTTATAATTAAATAGATTGAGGTCAGTTCCACTGTTGGCTTTGAAATGCAAAATTATGCCCCCAAAGACATGACAATGCTAGATTCTCTATGTGCTAAAGGGAAAACTAGGGTCCCTTCCTTACTGCTCTTCCTCATGGTTGTGGTTGTGTAACTAAAGTGAACATCAACCAGAGGTATTACCGCCTCCCTTTCCACACCACATGAAGCTTTTGAATGAAGGTGACCACACGTATTGCAGGGTGTGACTAATAGGGATCGTTCAAAGGCCTGAGAAGGAGCTGTCTGGCACATGGTCACCCTTCTAGACATACACATATGTTTTGGTCATTCCTTTTAGCCTTTTTTTATCAAAATAAGTCTGCGTGACACGCCACTCTTACACTCCTTAGGTATATGATCAGTGTTGAGCGTGGACTGAACAAATGTTATCATCAATACCCAGGCACAATGATTCTAGAGGGTTCTTTTTTCTTTATTAAAGTCACAAGGAGTGGTTCTCTCTAAAGTAAAACATCACAGACAAGGACACCTAGACACTTTACTGGCCAGCTCTCCTGCCTACAGGAAAACATTTTCTACTATTAGGTTATGTTTCCTGAACTACTGGAAATGGAGTTACATAGGTTCAGGATCAAAGACAGAGTAGACAAGATATCGATGATAAGTTAAGTCTATTAGGCTGGGCCAATACCTCAGTTGGTATAGGGATCGTTGTGGGAGAGAAAAGATAGGAGTTTGGACGCCCAGAATGGAAATAAAGGCAGATAGTGCAGCACATGTCTGTAATCCCAACATTCCCATGGCAAGAAGGGATGTGGATGCAGGAGAATATTTGGAAGCTCATTGACCAGGTTGCAAACAAGCTGAGACATGAGGACCACACACACCACACACACACACACACACACACACACACACACACACACACACACACACACAGGTACATACATACAAGCACACACATGCATACACAAGCACATACAAGCAAACATACAAGCACACACAACACACACACACACAAACCATTTTTTCACTTATTTTAAAGATACGGTTTTATTATATTTTGAGTGGAAGTGTTTTATAAACTTCATCTGTAACTCTAAATAATGCTACAGATTAGAAAGACAAGTCAACATTAATGCTATTCTCACTTGAGGGAATTAAGTGGAAGAAGATTTATGAAGATTTTACCAGCTTATCCTTAGTAATGGGTAAATGAGAGGCCAAAATGCCTGTACAGTTCACAGGAATAGCAGGGGCACCATGCAAGGTAAAAACAGACTGCGGCCTCTCCCTTGCTCATTCATTCAAGTTAAGAATGGAGTCTGTGGCAGTTCACTGTGCCACAAAAACAAGTGAAAATGGAAAACAGACTTTGGGTTTGCCAAGCTGAAGAACTGGACCCGTATCCCTGTTGTCTACAACTGTATGATCCTATACAGAACAGTTCATCTCTTAGCTTTAGTTTTCTTGCTCGGGCCGTTCATCATTCTCATGGGTTTGAAGGTATTGCTGTTAGTCGTCACCATGATGTCATGAGTACGATGTTGCCACTGCTGCTGCTTCATATACAAGAACACTTATGATAACTGATTGCCTCTGTGGAGTAGATGATAGGTAGATGTGCATTCACACTGGCTTATTCATCCCTAGAGACCACACTCTTAACACATTTTGAGGTGTAGGTGAAGGAAAACTAGAGTGTAATATTTAATTAATTCTTCTTTAGGTTCTCCTGTGCCATCCTGGTGACAAGTATTTAACTGATGTTAACGTCACTAACTATACAAAAGCCATACAATACAGTGATGGATTGATATGGGGTTTGAGTATTGTCTTTTGAGAAGATATTTTTAGTAAAGGAATTTATTACAATGTAATATTTTTATTTTGTGTGGGAGGACAGGGGGAACATGTGCAGTAGCATTCTTCTGCAAGCCAGGGAATCAAGCCATGTGTCTCAGTGACAGACTACTCTATCTGCCATGTTACCAACCTTTGGTTACTAAGCTCTTTTCTTTGTATACTCTTAAGATATTTTGGAGACCTCTCAGAGAGACAACATTTAAAGCACCACTCAAGCTTACCCCTACACTCAGGTATGATCAAGTGATGGATTTTCACAAATTTAGCAATAATAAACAGCAGATGGGGTTAAGATGATGGACTCCACTTCTTTCCTCTTTCAGGATATATTAACAAGACTCTTAGGACTGAAAGAAGTACGTAATTATAGACAGAAAAAAAACTCTGGGTTCTTAGTCTCTGATGAGACTGAGAGAGAGGAGGATTACTAATGAGGAATGTGTCAGACCATACCAGGACAAAGCAAGGTGCCATTGTGTTAGTTGCTAACCAGCAAAATGGAATACGAGGTGTAACAACTAGTATTCCCCTAGTTATCATTAGACACTGTGGTCTTTTGTTTATAAATGAGGAAAATGGAGCTCAGTCAGGTGAACTAACCGTCCTCACTTTAATACCAGTCCTAATAATGAGATTATTCTTAGAAGGTCAGGAATTTAGTGATAAATGTTAACAGCTGTTAGAGGTGGAACAGTAGTTCCCATTAGATAAGAAACAGGGCGGCCTGGAAATTTACAGATTTGAAGCTAGAAAAGTCAGCAACGGTAACACGGGGTTCCATCTGACAGAGACCGAAGGGAAGTCATGTACAGTCTTTGGACATAAAACATTTCTTTTGCTGAGGCTCCACACTGTGGAGAGAGGTGGGCAGGCAGAAAGATGAGGAAGAGGAGGAGGAGGAGGAGGAGGAGGAGGAGGAGGAGGAGGAGGGAAAAAGAAGGACTTGGCATCTTTAACCACTGCTCTTCTAGGCATTTATATCAAACAAACTAAATCGGTGGTGTTTCAGAACCCCAGAGGTTGCCCGACAAAACTACGTGAGGATTTGCAGAAGCAGCAAGACTGATCCATAAAGCCTTCCACTCTGGTAAACAGAACTTTCCTCCCACGCCAAATGCTGATGAGTGTAGAAAAGTGTAGGTAAGAAAAAAAGCCATGGGCAGCAGTGACTACGTCACCAACTCCTCCTCTACTCTTGAACAGCTTGCTCTGCAAAGGCTGTTTGTTGTAAAGTGAACTTCAGGGACCACGCCTTCGAAGTTCCCCATCCATAAGTAGCAAATGCAGAGGAAGAATGTCAGGACTCCAACGGTAAACCCATGGCTAAGGTGCTTTGAGTGCTTCCTAGAGACAGCAGACTCTGGAATTATTTTAGCATCTCTTCAGGAAGTCAAGCCCACCAGATTAAGTAGCATTAAATTCCTGCGTGTTCTTGAGGGTAATATTGCTCTTATACTCTAGATACTGACATGGACAAACAAAAATTGAGAAAAGTATGAATAAAAAAGAAATGAAGACCAAAGGCTCATAACAGAGGCTAAAAGACATGTTTAATTCGACATATGTCTAAATCGACATAGATATAGATGTATAGGTGAAACGGGAACAAGACCTGGCCTCGTTTGTAGTCAAATATTATACCAGACTATGGGAGCTGACTGACCTTCACTCATGTGCTGGATCACATGGGTGTCTGAAAAACTACTAAACTCAATTTTACTGCCAGCTATGAATGAGCTCCAGGCATAGTTTTAAGAGATATCTGCAGGAATCTAGGTGGTTAGCTCGTTGTCACTGAGATGTCTACCTGGGTAATGTAGAAAATCCAGAGGATAAAGGACAAATGTGAATTTAAAGAGTGGTGGAGAAATAGTGTAATCTTTTCCACAAATTCATAGGTTGAAAAGAAAGCCGATAGAGGGGCAGAAGAGAAGGGTCAACGGTTGAGAACTGGCTGGTCTTCCAGAGAACCCAGGTTTGATTCTTAGCACTTTGGACAATTATTCATGACCTTCTGTAACTCCAGTTCCAGGGGATCCAGTGCCCTTTTATAATCTCACCAGATACCAAACCACACACACAGCACACACATATACATTCAGGATAGGCACTCATATTCATTAAATAAAAATAAATAAACCTTAGAATAAAAGGGAAAATGTGAATAGACAATTCTAGGATAAGAAAATAGCTTGAAAATTTCTGGGAGTGGAATGAATTACTCATAGTCTATCATTTATGTGATTCTCAAATCTGTGGTGTTATGTCTAAGTGTTTTCTCCATTAATTACAA
Source organism: Rattus rattus (assembly GCF_011064425.1). Lineage (NCBI taxonomy): Eukaryota > Metazoa > Chordata > Mammalia > Rodentia > Muridae > Rattus > Rattus rattus. The sequence continues at coordinate 96,699,682 of NC_046157.1, read as the reverse complement.
CCCGCAAGCCAGGTGGAGGTGGAACATGTCTTTAATCCCAGCACTCTGGAGACAGAGGCAGGCAGATCTTTGAGTTCGAGACCAGCCTGGCCTACAGCCAAGGCTACACAGAGAAACTCTGTCTCAACAAACAAAAACAAAAACAAAGCCAACCAAACAAAAACAATAAGTAAATAGTTAAAAAAAACCACTTTTCTTAAAATGAGCAGGAAGCTATATCCATTTTAGTTCATAATTAGTCCCTTTCTTTCTATTTGTTTCATTTTGGTTTGGGTTCTTTTAACCTCGCTCTACTCTCGATAGCACATATATGTGGGTAATAAGTAAGATGTCTCTATCACAGACGAGCTTTCTGAGGCAGCAAACGCAATGTAAGAATCAGGATAAGATACAGGCCAACTCTCCTTTACCTACAACGCTGAGGCCCACAGTGTTTTGAATTTTGGAAGCTCCCTTTCAGATCTTAAAAAAGTAATTGGATGAAATTACTAATCGAACATCTCTAACCTGAAATTGAAAAAAACAAAAAAAATTTCTGAACCTCAGACTCTTATCTGAGTACCATGTTAGAATTCAAAGTCTGGATTTTGGACCACTTCAGAGTTCAGATTTATGGCCACCCTTTAATATTAACACTGATTAAATTGAAATGCTTGCTGCCAAAGTCCTATGGCTGGGGTTGCTATTGCTATTACTGTTACTGCTACGAAGCTGAGCTGGCTGACGGATACCTATATTGTAATCATTCAAGATGTCAAAACAGGAGGGCTGATGTTTCGGGCTAGTGTTTCCTATAACATGAGACCTTGTCTTAAAACACTGAACCAAATAAAACCCAAACCAGCAAATCAAGCAAAAGCAAAGACAGTTATTGATAGCAGAATTAACAAAGCTATTTTGTCAAGACGAAATGTTAAGAATACAGTCAATATACTTTCCTTTAAGTGTTGGTTTGTTTGTCCTGTTAAAATATTTTGCTCAGTCACCAAAGGTGGACTGGAATTTACGATGTAGTCCAGGGCTGGCCTTCTTCCAGTCTCCTCTATGTTCGATTACTGTTGTGTGCTCAATGTCTGGCTAAGATCGTAGGCATTGTGAATGTTATACAAACAGATGCTACACTTGCATCATGGGGAACGTCAGTGTGGTATCTGATGCTTTCCACGCCCCGTGCCCCACAGCATCATACACAGACGCTAACTGCTGCAACGAAACTCTCACACATGAGCTCTCAGAACACTCGTCAAGGAAAGGAAGCCATCCACCATTTCTCTTTAAAACAAAAGTATTCCAGAACTTTGGAAGAGCTTTCCTCTGGCATTCAAAACCCCATGAAGCTGTTCCTTAGCAAAGGATCTTATGAAAATGCACGGTTTAGTCCATTCAGAAGAAACAAAGAGAAGAATATGAGAGAAACAGCAACTCTTGGCAGTGCGTTCCCACCTCCCTGTATGCGGTACTTCTTAATCTCAAAATCTGTCTGACTCAGTTTACCCCATCACGGGCATGAACTTCAATGTGCTTTAAGAATCTCTACAAGCTTCTAGGGATAGTGGCCCACACCTCTAATGCTAGCATTTGGGAGTCAGAAGCAGACAGTTCTCTACTGAGTTCCAAATCAGATAGAACTACGTAGTGAGACTCTGTCAAAGTTGTCTATAGCATTTAATGCAATCTGCTTTCAGGCCTAATAACGTCAACAATCTCCTAAGGGTGTTTATCCCATGGATCTTGTACCAAACTGTAATGGATCAAACTAGGCTCATTCAAACCTTAAGCTAATAATGAAAAGAGAAGACCGTGGCCAGGTTTTGCTGCTGCTATCCGAGAAATGCTTGGGGAAGTATTTTCACTCATCCTTTATTCTGTCTTCCCCATGATTGCCAAGCTCAGTGAGGCACTTGATTGATCCCACGAATTAGCTATATTTTCTATTGAGGCAAAGTTAATCCTTGTCAAAATTAATCAGGAAATTCTCCTATAATTGTTAAATATTACCCTTAACAAAACTGTAGTAGCACTGTAACTAGAGTTTCCTCAAGGAAAAAGAAAGTCATACCTTCGACTAAGGAAGTGAGCAAGGTAACATTGGCTGCTTTCCGTCTTCCGGCTGGCAAGTTTAGGCCAAGCCTGTCCAGTTTCTCTCTCAAGCAACGACCACCATTCTTGGATTTTGCTCTGTCCAAATTCAAATAAAAATCAAGTTTGGTTAGACAACACTTAGAAGAAATTGTGAGACAGCTTGACCTCATGGGGGGTACCACACTTGAAGGAAGATAAAGAGACATGATGGCAGGACACAACTCCAGCTTACCTCCTCAGAATGCCTCCCAGAAGTGAAGCATTGAGGCACTCGGGTGGTGAGAGACGCCTCTTTACCTCAGCAATGGTCACCTTGTATTTGGAAGTAGAACTGAGAAGGGACAAACGACCCGGAACTGAGCAAAACAAGTCTGTGGGGTTGACCACACAGGTGCCACCTTGGGAAGGAAAAAATGTATATGTTAGTAATAGTGAAAGAGTAAAGTTTTGTGTGAGGCAGGCACGTCAAGAGATGCGTGGCAACAGTTGTGTCTACCCACCACTTATATCAAGTTACTCAGAAGATATCATTCCAAGTACTAGGTAGGATTTTGGGTATCACCCAGAAAACAAATCTGTGTATACCACTGTAATTCCAGACAAAATCAGAACCTTCTAGAACATTGGTCTCCTCTGCAGTGCTACATCAAGGAATGCATCAGGACATTAATACCCCCAAATCAAGACTTAACCTCAGAAAAGTAGTTACTATTGGTTCACAGTTACAAGTGATTGTGCACATACACAGAATAGACAGAAACTTGTGACATACACTTTTCTTTTCCCAAAATATTTATAAATTGTCTTCTTCCTCTACCTGTCTGTGAGCTAAAGTCACCAATCTTTATGTACACTTAAAAAAAAATCACCTGCTTATCACCAACAATGCAGGTGACAATCCCGTCAAAGCTGGGCAGCGTATTTCAATCTGCACCGTCAGCACAGGTAGGCGAACACAGTATAAGGTCCGGTGTTAGCTAGTTACCTGTGTTAAACATGCCTAATGTGATTATGATGGCTGCTTTATCACTGCCACTAGGATGCAGGACAACGGTAACCACTAAGTGCAGCGTCATCAGAGCAGTTTTACCACGATGGTGTTCCTGGAACTGGAGATTTCTATCTCCAAGTTTTTCAGAGCTTCATGAGCCTTACGTTCCCGCAGAAACAGGATACTCCATTCCCTAACCCAAGACCGCTCCCACGGAGTAAAACAAACTTGGAGACTCAAGGGTGAGCATCACTGGTCATAGTTTCTTAATTAGTAGCCCAATTGCTAACTGGATGCCAAAATCCACAGCCAACACCTACCCTGCAAAGATGATTATGGGATTATGATCTTCGGAGGGAAGGCTACCTTCATATCCTCCAAGACCTCTGAGGGCACGGTTTTCAGGGTGCCACCTTCACATTCAAAACTGTTTTTTCCCCTGTTTCATTTTCTTTTCTTCTTATTGTTTGTTTGTCTTGTTGGTTTGGGTTGGTATGGTTTTCTTTTGAGACACGGTTTCTCTGTGTAGTCTTGGTTGTTCTAGAACTTGCTCTCTAGACCCGACTGGCCTTGATCTGCCTGCCTCTGCCTCCCAAATGCTGGGATTAAAGGTGTGCACCTCCATCTCCTGGTTCTGTCTTTTTTTAAGAGAAAAAAAAGATTTTTCTGGGTTTTTGCGGTATTCTGAGGAGGGAAGAAGATAATGTCAGATGCTGGGGAACTCGAGTCCCAGGTAGTTGTGAGCTGTTTGCTGTGGGTGCCGGAAAGGAATCCACATCATCTGTAAATGTTAAGCCACCTCTCCATTCCTTCGCAGCTTTTCTGAGCATGCATTTTTAAATTTTCTCACTTTGGTTGCTGGTAAGCTTAAGTTGCTTGCCCAGAAACCAGACTATGAAGGAAAGGAAGTGAGGGATACACAATTAAAGAAAGAGGGGTGCAGACAAGTGTTGTCAAAAAATCCATTTCCTGAGACTGAGATCGATATGGGATCTTAGATCCCATCTTGGTTCCTGATCTGCAATCTATATTTCAAAGAAAGACAGATGATGCTCATGCCCATTAAAGTCTGAGAAGTACTGGACTAGAATATGCCCCTATTATCTTCTACCAAGAAATACAGAGAAGCAGTTGCAGCAAGGAACCTCTCTCTGATTGTCAGTCTCAAGGGTATCCCCTGGACATGTCACGTAAAAAACTGGGTGGACATGAACTTATGTAAAAGGATTCCTACTTGGAGAAAGAATATTAAAATATTTCCATCCCTGTGATGTTTTAGAATTCTTCCTAGCTATTTTACAAATACCCATGTTTTTCTCTTTTCCCAATATTTTTCTTTAACAGTTGCATGCACATTCATAATGAATTTTAGTCATTTTTTTGTCCCCATTACCTTCCTTCACCCTCTTTTTTCTCCCTCCTCTACTCTCTCTGTGTTACCCATTGAATCTAATATTTAATTATAGTTGCTTACATGAACATGGATAGGATGTTATTTACCAGAGTACAGGCAAAGGAGCAGGTCACGAGGTCTTGCCTGTCTCTAAGGAACTATTGTCAACTAATGGTTTCTGGGAAATGGACTATAGTCCTTTCAGTAGTGTAGACAATGAGAAGTTAGTTGCCTGTGCTCCAGTAAATAACCTCTTACCTAAGTTTCATTTGAAATTGCCAATAGTCAAAGGTCTTTCTCCCTTAACTAGTCTTCAAGCCCTAGTGTTTCTCTGATATAAAAGAGGGGAGGATACAATGTCAAGGCATCCTTAGCTGAGTCTTCTCTCCATTCCAACAATGCTACTTTCTGGAAACAAGCCCTGGGTTTTAACGGCTAAGAGTTCCAGAGGTCTGCAATTGTTAAACGAAAATCTCTGTCTTAGAGTCAAAAACTGTAAACTATCTCCTTTAGCAGTAAGAAACATGGAAATTTACTAATTCTTCCTCACTTTGAATTTCTACAGGGTTTCAAAAGTATTTATACACTCTTAGCTAGTCCCTCATTCACTTTTATTAATTTTTATACTTTGTACTTATAGATACAAAGTGCCTCTCAAAAGAAGTGAGAATCACTTCTCAAAAGTTTAATGAACTGAAAACTTGTAAAATTAACTCAAGGTAATTTCAATAGAAATGAATGTTAATATACAATATTCATCTACAAGTCTCCTAAAAGAGGACCTCTATCTCCAGTCGCCATGAATCAGAAGCAGGCATATCTTAAAGCAATCATCTCTCCTTGTACAGGAAAGAGGAATCTTTTTTCAATGCTTTATGCATATATTTTTCTATCTTTATTAAATTGGGTATTTCTTATTTACATTTCAAATGTTATTCCCTTTCCCGGTTTCCAGGCCAACATCCCCCAAACCCTACCCCTCCCCTTTTATATGGGTGTTCCCCTCCCTATCCTCCCCCATTACCGCCCTCCCCCCAACAATCACATTCACTGGGGGTCCAGCCTTGGCAGGACCAAGGGCTTCGCCGTCCACTGGTGCCCTTACTAGGCTATTCATTGCTACCTATGCAGTTGGAGCCCAGGATCAGTCCATGTATAGTCTTTGGGTAGTGGCTTAGTCCCTGGAAGCTCTGGTTGGGTATTGTTGCTCATATGGGGTTTCAAGCTCCTTTAGCTCTTTCAGTCCTTTCTCTGATTCCTTCAACGGGGGTGGGGTCCCATTCTCAATTCAGTGGTTTGCTACTGGTATTCGCCTATGTATTTGCCATATTCTGGCTGTGTCTCTACATCTGGTTCCTGTCAGCCTGCACTTCTTTGCTTCATCCATCTTATCTTGTTTGGTGGCTGTATATTTATGGGCCACATGTGGGGCAGGCTCTGAATGGGTGTTCCTTCAGCCTCTGTTCTAAACTTTGACTCCCTATCCCCCTCCCAAGGGTATTCTTGTTCCCTTTTTAAAGAAGGAGTAAAGAATCCGCATTTTGGTCATCCTTCTTGAGAAGAAAGAGGAATCTTAAAGAATTGGTCTTAAGTGTCTGAATATTTTTTCTCCTGCTAGGAAAGTATAGGGCCACACAATTTTAGACTTTTCCTATACTTAGTAATCTGTTAGTTACAAACCCGATTTAGAGAGAAAATTGGTTACAGATTTTGAAAAATGAGTTAAATCTAGTTTGCCTGCATTTAGAATCTACACCCTTTGGCTTGGTTGAATGCAGGCCACTCATTCCCTGCACATCCTTTGTGTAAGCTACCTGGCCATCTGTAAACTCTACAGGACCTGAGTGGTTTTGCCCCTCCATCCATGTTGGGCATCTGGTTTATGCTAAAATAGGCATGTATTAGGTAAGTTACACAGGCTGCATGTTAAGAATATGCTTTACGCGCACACAAATTGCCTCAAGGATTTATTTTGTATTCAGGATTATCCATCAACTCTAGACTCTTTTATTTTTTATGTCACAGAATCTTTAAAGGGAATTTCTGTTGCTTTGATACGTGGCATCGTTGCAGCCTTGGGGAACTCTCTTATTCTGGCTAAAGACTGGGCAACTTGTAGAGTTTACATCAACTTGGGGAACCTGATATCTTTCTTCCCAGTGGGTTACTTTTCAGGAGGGCAGGCAAAAAGTAATGTCATGGTAACCAGGGTGTTGTATTTGTAAGGGAAATATCGATGTGGTAGAACCTAGCCAAGGGAACTGAGACCAACAGTGTTGAGGAGAACTCAGGACAATTAGAAGTGGATCTCACCAAGCCATCAACAACAGTCATTCTGTGTTCCCCATCAAGGTCATCCCTTACATATATTGGGAAATACTGATTTTTCTGTCCAGGATTCCGGCTGGGGATGACTTTGTTGACAGAGCCAGATAGGTCATTCAGAACTCCTCAGGAGTTCTCATCCTCTCCATAGAGAAGCAACGTACACAGAGAAAAATAGTACAGAGAAGTATTTTTACAGAGGCCAGTGCTTGTAAATTTGGAGAGACCTATTTCTTATGGATCTGTAAATTCTAATGAGTAACTACATAAGCAGTCAAGAATTATCTCAAGAAGGCTTGGGGATTTAGCTCAGTGGTAGAGCGCCTGCCTGGCAAGCGCAAGGCCCTGGGTTGGGTCCTCAGCTCCAAAAAAAAAAAAAAAAAAAAAAAAAAAAAGGATCTCTACAGGGGGTCCCTTTGAAGAATTTTCTCAAGAACACTTGTCTGGGACTTGTTTTTTATAATAAACAAACAAACAAACAACTAAAAGACATGGTTCTGCTGAAGTAACAGAAAGACGTTAGCCACACCCTGTAGCTATGAACACACTTGATGCAGAATAACAGGTTTAGACTGTCCTTCATACTCTGGAAGATCCCGAACAGACTGAGGAAAGCTGGAACTGCATTTCTCTTGGTTAGCAAGGGGGATCTGTCCTTCTGCCTTCAGACCACAGGTTGATGGGACAAAAACACTGGTAATGAGGAGGAACTTGACCAAATAGCATGAAGAACACTCTTTTCTTAGTCTGTCTCTATTCACTCCTGTTCTCCTTCCTGCTCTGTCTGATGAGGTGTCAGCAGCCTGAGTAATGGTGCCCAACCTCAACTCTGTGGTGAGCAGCTGCCACATCATAGGATCAGCGCTATATTCATTTACCGATATATTCATTTACCCATAGTTTGTACCACAACTTAATGGGAAGCTAATTGCTATATACCTCGTCTCACCCCAGACTTGTAGAGCAGAGCAAAAGAGCAATGGGTATCTCTAAGGAGTTTCCATCCTACGGCCACCACCCCTAAGAGCACACCCCGTTGTGCCAAGAGGCTCCCTGGAGCCTCTGCAGGTGCGATCCATACTTCCTAGCCTGCTTAGCTCCCTAGGCCTCAGCAGCAGCTCTCAAAGTCACAGCACCTCAGCACTGCCCCGCCCCACTCCTCCAAACGTTGGTGTTGACATAATTAGACCAAATCTTAGGAGCTGAAATAAATGTTCTGTTCGCCTTACAGCCAAACAGATGTTTACAATTCAAATGAAAGAAATACAAACGGTAGGGATTTTTTTTTCCTCCCCTTCTTCATCTCCAGTGATCGCTCTTTTTTTTTTTTCTTTGACCCATTAAAAATGTGTAAGCGGTTACAAGAGTTTCCCGTCCCTGTTTGTTTTGCGGTTTCGTTTCCGCGAGGTACTCTTGTCCGATAGGTGGGTTAGGATCTTTTTGGACTGTTTTTTTTTCTCTCTCCAGCCTTTCTCCCTTTATCAGCTCTTCACCCCTGCTCCTGGGAAGCCCCTCCCCTATGGCGGCGGGTATTAATTGTATTCAAACAGCAAAGAGGTGGGGACTTAGCTCCCTTCACGCAGGCCTTTGAGGGTGTGTCAGCAGCGAATTGTGCGATCCCGGAAGAAAGGTTGTGCTAGCAGTACAGGTGTAGCTACACCGGAGCCAGTGCTACATTCCAGTAAAACAAAAGAAAGGGAGCGGGGTACCAGACAGACCTCCCGCTGTCTCACAGTGAGTCCTGGTGTGCAAGGGATTCAGGAATTAAGCATGAAGTACTTTGGGTCCTGGTGATTTTCCCTGAGCAGGAAAGAATGAGGGGAATGGGACAGGAGGAGGAGGAGGAGGAGGAAGAGGAGGAGGAGGAAGAGGAGGAGGAAAAGGAGGAGGAGGAGGAGGAGGAAGAGGAGGAAGAGGAGGAGAGGAGGAGGAAGAGGAGGAGGAGGAGGAGGAAGAGGAGGAGGAAGAGGAGGAGGAGGAGGAGGAGGAGGGAGGAGGAGGAGGAGTAGGAGGAGGAAGAGGAGAAGGAGGGAGAGGGAGGAGGAGAAGGAGGAAGAGGAGGAGGAGGAGGAGGGGAGGAGGAGGAGGAAGAGGAGGAGGAGGGAGGAGGAGGAGGAGGAGGAGGAGGAGGTGGGGGGGAGTAGCAAAACACCTTTCCTCGTGAAACTTAACTATCCAACAAACCAACCAAGCTTCTAGATTCTTTGGTTGCATGCGTTTTTTGGAAGAGATTAAATTCAAGTCTAATTAGGTATGTGCATTTTAGCATTAAGGAGGCACATGAAGTTTCCAGTGTGTCATCTGCTCTATTTTCATTCACCAGGGTTAAAGAACCAAAGAGATGAGTTTGAGCCAGTGTGACGGCAAGAGATTCAGGGTAACCCACTCACTGATGGGATTCTCTGACAAAGGAAAGGAGAGTAAGCTACCTTCTCTTTTGCCCCTTCCGGAAGCTGCTAGACGGAGGGATCCCAAAGTCCAACCAAAGTCCCAGAAGACCAGAAGAGAACTAAAAAGCCAAAGCAAGGAGCATGTCCTTTCAAGGAAGGGCCGGAAAAAAAGTCACTCTGTCCTATCTATTATTCGTAGAAAGGGGCGGCTGAAGCTAAAGCTGCATTTTGAAAAAGAAAATTAAATCAGATAATGTTTGCACAGCAATATAAACGCCTCAGTCTTGGCTAGCAACTCACCTCAGCGGTCTGATATACCCAAGCTCCCTTAAAACTCGCAGAGTTCAAATCATATTAATTCCCCCCAAATGTTTTGATTCAAAGTAGTTTGTATTTTGTGTAGCCAAGGGCAATTGGGAAAGTGCTCCTGACTGCAAGTGGCCGGTGGGTTCTCTCTCTGCGTGGCCCAGAGGCTATAGGTATTTAAGCTTTGGAAATTAGCCTGGGGCTGCAAGGCAAGATGATCACAAAGCGAAACAAGGGCGCTGCCCCTCTACACTTTTTTCTCCCCCACCCCCATTTTTTTTTTTTTTTTTTTTTTTTTTTTTTAGTTTGCCGTCCCGATTTCACAAGAGATCAGGGCCAAAATGTCACTTTCCACCCACATACAGGAATTCTGAGTGTTCGCATTTTCCTCAAGTATGTGAAGGGCAGAGGCCCTTTATCCAAGTGAACCACGTATTGTGATTCCAACCTGACTCCATTCATGATTAGCTTAGTCACAGACTTGGTCCTCATCATTATTTTATTATTAAATACTCAGAAATAAAAGGGTTTGGGTGTCTGATAAAAGGGAGGGGCCCGAGGACGCCTCAGAAGAATCGCCAAGAAAAAAAGGACTGGGCCTTTCTTTCTTTCTTTCTTTCTTTCTTTCTTTCTTTCTTTCTTTTTTCTTCTTTTTCTTTCTTTCTTTCTTTTTTTAATGATTAAAAACATAGGCGACTCCTGTAAATAGAAGCCCCGTTTCTTGGAGAGAGATGCCTTTTGAAACCCACTGTCTGAATATTCAACGAAGGCAAAGCTCCACTCTGTACGAACAACATTAATATGATCTCTGCAGAATTTGTTACTCAGAAATATTAACATATCAAAGACAACGCCCGAGGCCAAAGAAGCTATCGATACGCGAGTGCAGGGTAAAGTAAAGATTATTGGTTCTGATGGTCGGAGCAGCGGAGCTGCGGGCAAAATCGCGCACACCATTAACCGGGAGTGAGCGCGCAGGGAGCTGGGCCTCCGAGGCGGCCGCAAATATTTTATCTAGGTGGTAATTACCTCGCTGCTGCCTCCCCAGTCTGTCTACATTATCTTTTGGCTATCAGGCCTTCGTTTACAAGGGGAAGAAATGTAATTGACACTTAACAAAGTGAGTCTGAGAAATGACACTTCGTTCTTTACTACAAATTTGGGGACCAACGACTCCCCATCCCTCCACCCTTCTGCAAGCCAGGCCAGCTTCTTTCTATCCGCCTCAGGTAGCACAACTTGGCAGGTATCTATACTCAAGGCAGATCCTGAGAAGGAGTGCCTTGAGAAGTGAGATATATTTCTCCTAATATTGTAAATACTGGATACCACAGGAATGTAAATATAGCCAAGAACTTAATAAAAGAGAGAAAACGAGGAAACAAAAAGACTACTTTAAGAGAGGCCAGCCTGTGAGGCATAGATTGGAAAAGTAACAGATATTGTCACCATAGGAGGGATGGGAACTTAACACTTAACTGTTCTATTTCTGATGAACCTGAGAGAAGCTGAGTTAGCGATTTAAGAGTTCTCTGCGTGCAACCATGCCAATAAAGAGAGTTTTTTTTTTCCTGGGTATTTTGACATGAGGGGACTTGCCAACATTGACAAAATATAAAAGTCCTTGCTATCCATTTGGAAATTGTGAACACTGATAGCTAGAGCACTCCTGTGGTCTTCCCCCAACCCCCACACTCATCTCTCTAGAACGCAGATTGCTCCCGTCCTGTAAGACATGTAGAAATGGACAAAAATACTCAGATGCTTGGATCTGAACTACTCAGAGGTGGGTGGGTTACAGATTTTGTTGGTGCGTAACTCTGAAGTTCCAGGTCCTTTCCCTTGGGAATTGCACTTTTCTCCTACATAATCAAAGCTTGGTTCAAAATAACAGACCAAGGGAAGGATGCTAAAAGATGAAACAAATAGGTACTGAATTGTAAAAGAACAAGAAAACGTCACTTCAGGAGTTGTAATAAGGTAAGAAGAGTTTTCTTCCATCTTTTAGACACCTCAAAGCTTAGCTCCTCTTGAATGGCCAGATGAAAGGGAGACGTTGTTACCTTACTGTCCCTGGAAACTTTATTGACTCCACATCAACTACAGTTCCATCGCCCAGCCTGGAATTCATCCTGTCAGCTGTGCTACAATCATTTGGATGTGACAGTCAAGCATCGGGAGGGGTATTTTACCAAGTACCAACCAGAATACACAAACCGCGGCGGCGGAAAGCTCTCTCTCAGCAGCGGGCTTGGTTCCCTAATTAGTGGCGCTGTCCTTCAGCACCACGGTGCCTGTGCGCGCCCTGAGCGCTTGGCCTCACCTTTACTGTATTTTACTGTATTTGCTTCCCAACAGACTCCAATCAGCAAGACTTGCCGAGCCCTCCTCTCACGGTATATGCTTTATTTGTCCAAAAGTTGTGAATAGTTAAATTTAACATTTATAAACCTGTCTCTCTTTCATGTCATTTCAATATGGCTGAATACAGACAGACCTGACTGGAAAGTTTAGCAGCATCCCTTTTAAATATCTATATGAAGTGATAACTATACGCTTTGAAACCTCAAAAGTGTGAAACAACAGATTCGAATAATTCTTTTAAATTTGACATACAGTGCAGTCACATGCTTTTGGAACAGCCAAGTTCCAAAAGATAAGTGCTCTTTGTTTTCTCTCTTACTGTTCATAGTGGATACAGGGTCGTGAAACCTGTGTTTCAACACAAAATATTCCATTGTTTTCAAAGCGTGCATTTCTCCCTCCAAAAAAAAGCAAATCATTCAACTAACTTTGAAAGAAATGGAGATGGACTAAGGGACCGTTACTTGGTACCATCAGAAGTTTAGCAGTTTGGTTACTAGAGACAACTGTGGCCCTGAAGCAGGAATTAGTTTTGGTGAATAGGCTGTCTTATTAATTCGTAGGAAGTTGGGATAACAGCTGGTCCCTCTTGCCTCATGCGCTCCTCGGGTTACTGGGCATGCTAGAAAAATAAACTTCAGAGGCTCTGGGTACAGTTAAGCAGCAAAGCCAGTAAAAATCTGTACTGCCTTGAGGCCCTGTGAATGTCATAGTTCAAAACCTTTTGTCAAAATGGAACATCTGAGATACAGTCCCCTTCAGTGCCTCACCCCCCTTTCCAACGCTATGGGTAACTCTCTGGATTCAGATGTTTTCCTCAACAGATGGGAACAAGAAAGCTTTATCCAGTACACTTAACACTAACACTACCTCCTCCTCCCCACCCTCCTTTAAAGAAAGAAATGTTCTGGACGTTTCAAAAAATAATAAGGCAGCTACAATATTGGTGACTCATTAGCCTCCTGGAAAGCCTCAGTGATACAGCCTTTTACTGGGTCCCCTAAGGCCCATAGCTAACACCATCACCCCAAACACACAGGCTGTGGCTAGCACATTAGGTCTAAAAGAAACCAGAAATCCTGTTCCAGGATGTGGTATGGGTGAAGGGAAAGAAGTGTGAAAACTTTCTTTTTAAAAACCCCAGTAATTTTCTCCCTAACTTTGATGCTGTCACTGTTCTGTGAGGAGTAGTAGAGAGCTCTCAGCATAAGTGGGCTCACCCAGCACTCTAGTGTCAATGGAAGAAAGGAGGCTTTTAAATGTAGATATGCCTGTATGGACCAAGAATAATTGACTAACATAATTCTTTTCTTAATCATCAGACAAAGAATCTGATGTTTACAAGTCTCACCAGATCTTCAAAACAAAGACACAGATTAGAGACTAATATTTGAGGCCAAGACAGTCCTACTCACCTCTTCTTATCACACCCCCTTGGCCGTTGAGAACAATCCCACACTGGGCTTCCACAGAACCCTTTAGAAAAGAAGAAAGAAATAGAAGCATTCAAATATCATAGGCATGACCCTGTGGATGAAGTATTTTAGACTAGCCTACCCCTGACTCCTTCTCAGGAGACCATTCGAAGCACCATAGAGCTGGGACAAGCTTAACAGCAAACAGAATTTTAAGGAAAATAATAATAATAAAAATAATCAGCCCCAAATCCTTCAATCTAAAAGTTCTATTCATCTGAAGGTATGCATTTCACTTCCCTCTCCAATATCACACTTTAGAAGCCTTAAGAGGTTTTCCTTTGGGCACACGGGAATGAGAAGCATTTTGAGTCTCATGATAGCGTATACTCAGACACATGTTCATCACTTTCTGGGTCAAGAAAATTATAGCTTAAGTGTCAAGTGTGGGACGGGAGGGTAAGAGGAAGAATTTTCACATGGTGGAATCAGAATATCTTTTGAGGATTCTGTTTACCCCCAAAGCAGGAGCAACCACACAAACCTATCCAAAATCGGCCTGGTGGAGGAAACAACTTCAAGCTCACTCCGTACAGATCCCTAGGTTCCCAAGGTGCTGAGTGATCGTTTGAACTAGAAAACTGGAAAGGGTTTACTCCCTTTTTATTAAGAAAAATAAAATTTTCTCCCTGTGTCTGTCTTTTCCCCCGTCAGAATCAAAATGTGTTAAAAGCTCATTTTCCTTTACAAACAAACGAGGTATTGGACATGAAAGAGGCCTTGAAGGGTGTTAACCTACCCAACAGCCCGTGAAGAGTTAAGTAAATGCGGAGAGAGTCGGTGCATAATAAAAACCCACTTTACAAAACAACCTTTACAGCCCTGGCTCCTTTTTGCCTCCCCATTTTCACCATATTGAGGCAGGCCTGTAAGACCCCCCTTTTCAACCTACTCACCAGCTCTTTCTTATTTTAAATGTTCTGCCTTAAAGTGATTATCAAATCAATATGAAAAAAAAAAACTTGGAGACTGAGCATAAATTAGAGCGGTGATGGGAAAAGGTGTGACAGTTCCCTTTGTTGGCCATAGCAAATCTTTTTAGGGGACTCAAAGATGGAACTGAAACCACAGGACCGTTTGCATCTGTTAGGCAGACTTAGACTGCCCTCCAAACCATTGGACTTTCACTTAAAATTCTGTGCAGGGCAAAGTATATTTACATTTGTTGCATTTGAAATGAGGCATATGCTGATGAATGTTTTAAGAAGGGAGAAATAAAAGGAGAGAGGCAGGTTTTTCCCCACACACTCCCTCCTCACTTCTTGTTTTAAATGTAGCCATGGCTCTTTCTTTCTCATTCTGCCAAGTACATCCAGAAGAGTAGAATAACTTTATAGATTTATAAGCTTGTCCTACTGTTCATACATATCACAATCCACGCACTGGCATACACCTACAGAGAGGTCTTTATGACCATACGTGCAGACACCAAACACCACAATCTTCCATCTAGTATTTTAAAAGTGTTTCCTTCCTCAGTAATGATTAAGGTTACTCCAACAAGAATAGTACAAAGAAAAGAAATAATAAATGTATAAGAGATGGGCTGAAATAAAGATTTATAACAGATATTTCGAGTGTAAAAGGTAAAGAAAACCAAGCTCTCCAAGGAAGCGGACTAATTTTCCTCTCTCTGACGCACTGTTAAGATGCTTATTTTCCTAGAAGAAACAAATCTTGGCCTCATCACTTAACAAACCTTCCCACCCCCCCTCATAAGTAAAACATGTTGTTTGGTCAGATGACATTGCATAAATGACCAGTTGAATGGCACTAAGTCGAAAATTGGATAAACTACGGTGTCCTTTTGCACAGGATTCTGCCTTTGTCTGGTGCTTGCAAATGTTCTAATCCTCTCTTTTGAAAAATGCCCAGCTTTGTGCCTAGCACAGAAAAAAAATTTGTACAGATACAAAAAAATCAGCAACAGACGTGGCTATTAAAAGGAGTAAATAGGTTTTAGTTGAGCTAAGCATTGAATGGCAGATTTTTTCCCCTTCTGAGACATAAGGGGATCCTGGGGAAAATGTTAAAAAATGCCCTAAGCGTATAAAATTATTTTGTGAATATCACTGTATAAGGTCAAAGTTTTAGGAGCGAAATCTTTTTTCGTGTGCATGAATCTTGTAGTTCTGGCTCCTCGTTGGAATTGTTAGGGCTTCCACTTTAATTTAAAATTAATCTCTCGCTCAGGGGTAGAGGAAGAGGGAAGATATTCCGTGCGCAACAAGAGATCTCTTCAGTCTCCAAGTTGTGCTCCTGGAATATCTTCCCAATCTTCAGGAGAATGGGGTAGCAGATTTTGTGCAGACAGAAAAAAGAAGGACTTGCCCTGGGCAGAGATGTGCCTTCCACTAAAAGAAAGTTCCAGTTTGACTTCTGGGTTCTTACTGTAGATCTCGGAGTTTCCTGATTTGATTTGTGTGTAAGACAATGGGATCACTTAATTAAAATTTCTGTTGTTGGCAACGAATGTGGAAACCGGGTAAAGAAAGTAGGAGAGTTGATTAAGTGGTGGACTCTGCGGTCTCTGAATTAGTTTATGCCCTCTCTCCTTCCTCTCCTTCCTTTCTTCTTATCCTCCTGTCTTTCTTTTTCTCCTTCCTGCTTTTTCTCTCTTTGTCTCCCTTCTTTTGTTTACTCATTTTTGACAGCATAATGAATTGCATCTTACGTAAGATTGTAAGATTGATTGACCCGAGAGAAAGACTAAAGCATTCAGTGGGGCTACAAGCTCGTGTATGCTCAGGAACAGAGAAACACAACTATACCTTGGCGAAGGGTATTGTGCAGATTATTTTATTGGGGCTTTTTTGAAGCTGTCATTGGTGGTTCCTTTCTTGACCTAGCAATCTGATATGTTTGTGAAACTTTGGCTCAAACTTGTGATTCCAACAATTTTCTGAGAACAAACAACTTCCCTCCCCTGAACTCACCCGGAGAGTCTCCCCTAAAGGTTCTGTCTAGGCCAAAGCTGGAGACCCTGCAAATTATGGAAATTGAGGATACAATTGATTGGTCGTTAGCTTTTAGGAATCTTATTCTGGGACCTCTAGATTCAAACACAGCTGCACTGATCTCACACACCTATCCTCTCAGTGTCAGAAATGTAGATTCACAAAAGACGTCTGATGACTGGCTCCAGGAAAGGACCTCAGCTATTGATCCAATGAGAGGAACCAAGTGGGCACAGTTCTCCTGTAATTTCATGACTTTCACTAAGTCGTGTGTGTGTGTGTGTGTGTGTGTGTGTGTGAGATGAAAGAGAGAGAGAGAAGGAGAGGGAGAGAGAGAGAGAGAGAGAGAGAGAGAGAGAGAGAAAGCATTAGAGCATTAACAGAGAGCGGGAGGGGGAGGGCAAGGGGAGGGCGCAGACAAATCCGCTGCAGGCTTATTTACCTGCAAGTCGTCGGCTCCCGCGGCGGCCAGCCCCAGGCTGGGCCCTGGCAGGAGTCTTTGATCTGGGTGCATTCCATACTGAGAGCCGTGGCTCATGAGGGACAGGTCGTGGCGGCGGTAGGCATCGAGGCAGCCCAGCTCCCGCCTCTGCTCGTCCAGGCAGGAGGACTTGAGAGCCCGCGCATTGTGCAGGTTAATAAAGTCGGTGGGCTCCCCGTGGTGAATCTGCTGGTAGTACTGTTGTGAGTGGTGGAGCGAGTTCAGAGAGTAGGCGTCGGGGGTGACCGCCGGGTGGCTGTGCTGGAACTCGTAATGGAAGGACTGGTGGTGGAGCGGGGTGTACTGGTGGTTAGTGGAGAAGTAGGGGGACGCAAACTCGGTGCCGGTGGTTGAGTAAGTTAAAGGAGAGGAGGAGGAATAGGCAACCGTGGAATTGGCTACGGACTCCAGACAGCCAAGCTGCATCAAACGGTAGCTGTTTGATCCGTCGTGACGTATCTGGAAGGAAGAGGGGGAAAGGGGAGAGCAGAAAAACTTGAGGTTTGTCATTTTGCAACCAAGGCGCCACTCTCCCAGAGTCAGGAGCTTTCCCTAGGAGAAGGAGAGAGCGTGCGCTGGGCTCCGGAGAGCAGCCGGACTCAGAGAGTGCCTTCACCAAGCAGACTTCGCTAACAGTTGAACTGGGGGTGGGCGGCCTCGTCTTCACAGTGGAGAGAGCGGGGTGGGGTGGGGGGAATCCCCCACCCTATATAGGTGCGGGAGACATTACACATGCACACACAGTTTCACAGACAGACAGAGAGACAGGAGAGACAGACACACACACATTCACACACACACACACACACACACCCTTCAATTCCCAACTTGTGCCTGGAGCTAGGCTTCAGAGTCAGGTTTGCAGGTGACTGGGGGCTTCGGGGAGCCGGGGAGTCCACACAGAGAATTCTAGGCTGCCTCTGGCTGCTCCAGCCAGACCCTAGCACCGAAATGCCTCCTGGCCGTGCAGAGGTGTTCAGCCTGGGCTGCTCAAAAAAGATCATCCCACATATATAAATGTATATATACATATACATTGAAAATCCCAATCCGTGCAAATTGTTAAACTTGCTCGCCTCCGTAGCCACTTATGTACCATTCCTCGAATAAATCCCTTCCGAAAGGGCTGCGTTGCATTCTTCTCCATCCCCTCCTCGTCCACCTACCGCCCCCCATCAGTCCCCTTTCTTTGCTTTTCGGAGAATCCTTTCTGTGTCTCTAGCTTTCTCCTCTTCCCCACTTATTGTTAGGATTATGTTTCTCCCTCATTACGGCAAATAGTGCTTAACGTGGAGGAGAGTTGCCCTCCCTGGCGACAGATGTCATAACGAACTTTCTCCCGTTCCCTTCCGTAACTTCTCCGGAAAGCCAGATTATAATTAAACGTAACGGTCCAATATAGATTAGAGGCAGGGGAAGCTGCCACCACCGCCGCCACCACCGCCGCCGCCACACACACACTCACACACACTCACACACTCACGCGCGCGCGCTCACAAAAAAAAAAAAAAAAGTAATAATACCTCGGCATCGTGGACTAGTCCGGGAAAGGTAGTTGACATGTTGGGTTTCTCCAAAAGCTTACGATGCAATTTCCCCCTCCAAAAAAAGAATCAGGAAAAAAATCCAAAACTTCTTGTATTTTCCAATTTTTTTTAAAGGAAGAAAAAAAAATGTTCCGTAGATAGAGATCTAAACTGTAATGGTTTTGCCCGGATCAGATAGCTCCTTGCCTCGTACCCACTTAAAAACCTGTAGGAACAAAATTTTCCCTCTGCACAAAAGCAGCTCCCTGGAACAGATTTTGTACTTGCTGAGAATTTCTTTGGCTGATGTCGTAGGTCCCTTGGTAATATAGAAGTTTTGAAAATTAAGCATCAGCACTGAGAACGGGAGGACAATAGGCAGAAGAGATTTATCCCATGAGACAAGGAATAAATATTGTATCTTCGCCTAATAAGGAACTGGGGGTTCTTTCAACATTTTTATCCATTTTCCACAACCTTTATCATGCTTTTCTATACCGACTGAGGTGGGGACGCTTCTCTGCAGAGAGCATTTACACATTTTTATTGTGAAGATAGAAATCTACCCCCAATACATGCAGGTTACAGACAGAAATATATATTAATTAAACCTTTCTTTTACATGACTGAGCATTTGTTCCTATTGGTTCCACTCCCTGGATGCTGAAAGCTGATTTTTTTTTTCCAACAGGCATTGGAATCAGCCTTGCCTAGTTGGGATGTCTGCCTTCTTCCAAATGAAAACAATACCCTTTTCCCCCTCGTATTTACGTTGAATTTCTGTTCTTCCTCCTTGAAAGGCAACACCAGGTGGTGGCTAACATTTTTTAAACAGTTTTTAAGACAAATAGACATGACGGACAGTCTTAAGTTTCTGTTGCAAAGAAGTGGGACACCTGGAAAAATGAAAGAGAATAAAGATATGGGAAGATACTACACACTTAAGTAAATGTCTTTCACTCCCCAACCCAACATATTTTCCCCCTTTCGTGTTTTTTCCCTTTCTTGTAAACAGTGGATTTTTTGTTTGTTTTGTTTTTTTGTTTGTTTGCCTCTCTCTCTCTCTCTCTCTCTCTCTCTCTCTCTCTCTCTCAGAAGGTGGATATGGACCATTCAATAATAGATGCAGATATACTTTAACACCATTACTCCTAAGTAGCCCCTAAATACATTATGATTTACAAAGGGGGTCCTGGAAAGGGACAGCAACAGACGTGTACACACACACACACACACACACACACACACACACACACCCCTATTACCATTTCTTGGTAGGTTTCTAACTTTCAAACAGTTTTAGAGTTATACTTCATCCAAAAATTAGGCTGATCTACTGAGTTATCCAATGTTTTGAAGGTGTGTGTGTGTGTGTGTGTGTGTGTGTGTGTGTGTGTGTGTGTGTGTGTGTACACTCGATGGCAACAAGCTCAAAACATAGAGGCTCTGCAAGGTTTTATCAGCAAACTTGCTTGTGCAAGGGGGAAAAAAATCCAAAACCTGGCGGGCTGGCTTGCCCCACTGGCTCATCTCAGAGACAGACAGGGTAATTCAGTCTTAATTGCTATTTCATTTGGTTCGCTTTTAAGTGTTTAAGCTGAGAAGGTGTCTTAATAACAAGCCGCAGGCAAACAGACATGTAGCTTTTTTTTTTTTTTTTTTGGTTGGGGGTTTGGGAGGGTTTATTAGGGCATGCACATGCAGGGTAGCTGGGGCTGTCACTCAGAGCTTTTGGCTCTATACAAATGGACAAGGATACATGACAAGAATTAAAATGCATTGTCTGCAATAGAGATCCGAGATGCCTCGCTTCCACACAGGATCAGCAGCCAATATTTGCTCCCCATGTCAAGATGGACTTATCCCCACTCCCCACCCTAAAATTCCACATCCTAGTCTATAGAAGGCTTTTCAGGCAAGGCCAGTGAGGATGAAAATGAAGAATATAGGACTTGGTCTTTAAGTAGGAGAGAAAGAGGAACACTGTTGGTACTTAGAGCCTGTGTCCCCAAACACTTGCATTAGAGTCTTTGTTTGCTAGTTCTGAGCCCAGTTCTCATAGCTTATCCACAATGGACACAGATAATATGATCATACACAGTTGTCCATAGCGTCTGGAGACTGTTCCTATGACCTCACCTCAGATTTCTTGCCCCTGAGAAAGTTCAGCTTCATCCCCACTAAAAGAGTATGGAGGAGGACCTCCTACATACCTTGTGAATGATAAGACACTTTTGTTAATTTCCTAAGGAGTCTGCATTCAAATAAGAAAGGGTAGTACCTTCTCAGACAAGTCAAACCCATTTGTCCTCAACACTCCCAACTGCCAAGAATGTCTGTTGTCACTTAAGGTGAAGGGCCTTTTACTTTTAGCTTATGTCCAAGGAGAGGATGCACAACCTTCTCTTCTAGGACAACCAGGGGGCTCAGGAAAGCATGACTGCCTTAGCTTGCTGTGGAGCAACATTGATCAACGTCGCTCTCATTTCTACTTCCAGAAACGGCGATCAACAGCACCTCTCTTCAAAATGAGTCTCATGATGCTCTTGATAATGAAGTTTACAGCCTATCACGGGGTACCTTCTAGCTGCTTCTTCTGTCTGGATACTTCGTGACGTTTCTGAATTGCTGGCAGTTGTAACTCTCTGTTGCTTTCCCAAGCAATACCTACACCACTTCCCTGAGTGGGTTTTAAGTAACCCAACAAAAGATATGCAGGGTTTCTTTATGTTAGCTGCTGAACACTCTTGGGCTTAGGAGGAAACTGAAGGTCATAGAGTGAGAGAGATATTTAAATACACCCAAGGGAGATGCAACAGGAAGGAGGGAAGGAGAACATCTAGACTTTTTTTTTTTTTTTTTATAGATCTACGTTGGCTCTGTTGGAGATTGTTCATCTCCCCCCAGTTCCCATTTCTTCTTCCATCAGCATCATAGACAAATGGAACTTCAGTTGGTCAACTGTTTCCTCCCACCTACATCAACTTTAAATACAAAAGACCGTTTTAACTCTGAAAGGGTAGTTGGAGAAATCATCTGTGCCATATGCACTAACTGGTCAGTATTCCCTCCCATCTGCTCTGGGGTTGCTCAGTGTGCCTCTTTTATAATTAAATTCATCGGGGCAGGTGTGTTTGATGTGTGTGACGTGCAGCCACTGGATTTGTTTCTGGCAGACATCCCCCCCTCCCATTCTCCTCTCATCCAATTAATAGTCTTGAGCAATTAATAAGTGACATCTTGCTTGACCCAGAGACTGGGCTTTTCAGCAAAGTTAATTCCTCTCCCTCTCTCTCTCTCTCTCTCTCTCTCTCTCTCTCTCTCTCTCTCTCTCTCTCTCTTTTTTTTTCTTGTTTTGCTCCTTTCTTGGAGAGTGATTGGCTACACATTCTCCAGGGGGTGTTATAATTGAATTAGCTGGCCACAGCATGTTGGATTCATGGTGACAGGCTGCCTGGGGCCCCTTCTAAAGGGAAACTGGTGGTGTTCATCCTGGTCTCAGCTAGAGGCCAGTTGCATACCTACCCAAAATAGTACACAAGAACGTGAGACAATCTTGCCAGTTGACACCTCCTGAGAAGGAGAGATCTCTGTTAGCAGCCATGCTTTTCTTCCCCTGTCTGGTTCTCCTGTCCTGTCTCACAGAAGGGATTACCCAACAAAATCTTCTGTGTGTGTGTGTGTGTGTGTGTGTGTGTGTGTGTGTGTAAAACCCTTGGTTAGGAGTCAGAGTTGGAACACTAGTTGAGGAAATTGAAGTTCCTTTTCCTGAGACTCTAGGAGATTACAATGCATTTTGTTTCAGTTTGGATCCATTCTAAAGCATTTTCATTGCAAGGATGTGTACCTCCTGTAAGTTTGAGGTTAGCAAACAATTAGCAGTCCCATACCTCAGCTCCTATCCCTAATTTTAAAAAGGTTTTTAAGCTTTCTTTTTCTTCATCCTGCTCCCCCACCCCTTCCCCTACTTGGGGCTTTCTTAGCAATTTGTTTGGGTCATATTAAATAGAGTGACGATTGCAATTATTTAGTATGATTTATCCTGTGTGTGTGTGTGTGTGTGTGTGTGTGTGTGTGTGTGTGTGTGTGTGTTGGAATCAAACTCAGGCTTTAAACTAAGTATATTGTCTACTACAGAGCCACAGCACTAACTTCTATTTGGGCAATTTTTACCCAATTTTTACCCTCTCACACTCAGATACATTTACCAAAAGGATCTATATCTTCTTTTCTAGTCTGTCCCTTTCTATCTGCATTTGCCAGCACTTCCCCCCTCTTTCTTCATTCCTTTCTCTCTTCCTTCTTGTTCTTCTTGTTCTTGTTCTTCTTGTTCTTGTTCTTGTTCTTGTTCTTCTTCTTCTTGTTCTTGTTCTTCTTGTTCTTGTTCTTGTTCTTCTTGTTCTTGTTCTTGTTCTTGTTCTTTTTCTTCTTCTTGTTCTTCTTGTTCTTCTTCTTTTTCTTCTTCTTGTTCTTCTCCTTCTTCTTTCTTCTTCTCCTTCTCCTTCTCCTTTCTTCTTCTTCCTCTTCCTCTTCCTCTTCTTCTCCTTCTCCTTCTTCTCCTTCTCCTTCTCCTTCTCCTTCTTCTTCTCCTTCTCCTTCTTCTTCTTCTTCTTTTAGAGGAAAGTAGATGGAAGATTGATCCATTAATGATATGCCTTAAGCAAGTATCCGTGTGCATTGTCTAAGAATGGAATTCAGTGTATTCTACTGCACTGGTGCATGTAGCCTCACAACCGAGGCATGCATGTACACAATAAGAGACATTTTCCATTGTCACAGAGCCCCTGGCTTCTAAATTCTTCTTGGTGAGAACAACAAGAGAACACTGTACCCCCCCAAAGGTAGACAGGACACACAGAGCAGCAGAGTGCCCAGTGGTTGAAATGTCTATTCCACAATTACTAGCAAGAAGTACTTGTTTGAAGTCTGTGGGTCCTCCTATTGCTTTTCACCTCTGTGATGCCTTGAGATAAACATAAAAAATGTCAATGTTAGAGCAAAGAACAGTTGAAAGACCTCAATGCCCTATCTTGGGCTTGCTCTGACTTCATTTCCCCATAGGGACCCCTCTTTGATGATTCCCAGTCCTTTGAGGAATTCATCCTGAGTAGGTTTATAACCAGAGCTCTGGAGTTTGAAGAGCTTCTTCTTAGTACTCCCGCTCAGGGTCCCTAACTTTCTATTACTCAAGATTTTTGGGTTCTTTCTTGGTCCATGGTCTTACAATGGTGCTTTTCTTCTCTACTTCCCTCTTGCAGCTACAGTGGGCCAGTGAACAGACTATTCCTTCAAGGGGTGAACAGACAGATACAGTGGACTTCCCATCCAGTGTCTGAAATCTCTGCTGGATCCCCCTTTTCTCCACTGGAAAGTTGGAAAGAAAAGTGCTCCAGACAGTTCAAAAGATGTTTTAAAATGACATGGACTCCATGTCACTTAACTCATTTAAATACACCCCCATCTCTTGTCCCATTACATGAACTCCCCATCTTTTTGGGTCCCTTCACTCTATCCGGCCCCTTTCTAGTGAGTTACATGCTCTCTTCTTCCTCTTCCTCTTCCTCTTCCTCTTCCCTTCCTCCTCCTCTTCCTCCTCCTCCTCCTCCTCCTCCTCCTCCTTTTCCTCCTCCTCATTTTTTTTTTTTTGGAAAGTGTCCAGCTACTTTTTCTCTCCCTGTACCTCACCACTTCACCTTCAGCAAACCAATGGCCACTTTACATAAAAATGTTTCCCAATTGCAGAGGAGAAAAGGCAGGGCATTTTTTTTTTAAAGATGACTTTACAAAACGTAGGGTAAATTGATGTTCCTGTCAGACTCTCGAGTCATTTCGGTTTAAGGGCTGTCACTGATTTTTAAAATTTCCCTTTCCTTCTTTTTTCTCCCTCCTCTATCCTGACTCTCCCCTTCGCCCCCTCCCTCCGCGAGCTGTTTGTCAAAAGCCTAACACGGGTCTGTATTCTGCTTCAGCCTTACAGCCGACAGGCAACACGGATTCCATAATCGCACAGAGAAAATGCATTTGCAAAGCAATTAAAAAGCCTTGCGAACGTATTAGTCGAAAATTAAATAAGAAGATTCTTCGTCTGAAGTCTTCTCTTTGATAACAGTGAAACTAGGAGCCCAGGCTCTTGTCTGAGCGACTTCTTGTTCCTCTCAAACAGCTGTCTAGCCAAGGCTGGAGCTCAGACGCAGCCAAACTCCGTAACCCTCCTAGTGTCTCTCCGGAGCTGTCTGGCCTGCCCATCTTGTCCGGAGTGCGCACCCGCAGGCAGCAGGGCGCGGTCCCCTAGGGCGCGATGCCCCGCAGGCCTCCGGGCTGGCTGCCCTCATTTAGGCTGGAAGCCAGTTCTCTCGCTCAATGCCTTTTTTTTTTTTTCTCCAGGAGAAATTTACTCCTTTGGGCCAAGAAATGCCTTCGTTCCGAAAGAGCTTGCCCTTTATCTACTCCATTCGCTTCCGAGGTTTAGAAAGTCCGTCTGACAGTCTCATGGTTGATTAAATCACCACGGTTTATCAAGCGCTTGAAAAAGTTTTATGCTCGCCTGAAAAGAAAAATGTATTGGCTCATTTGATACCAAGGACAAGTCCCCGCCTGGGTACGGGGGTACAGAAGTTGCTGTGATTTTTTTTTTTAAATCACCTTTGTATAGACGAAAGAATAACACAAACTGACAATATTGCTAAATTTTATTGAGAGCATATCACGTGGCAAGCCAAGTTACCATTTTAAAAGCATTATATTGTTTTATCTTTACAATAAACGTAGGTGGGGTCAGAACAACTAGAGGTTGATAAAGAAACCAGGACTCCACTTTCCACCCCTCCTCAACCCTTCAGCTAGGCAAGCTCATAAGAATGAGAGCTAAGATTTGCAAAATCACCCAAACTAGCAAAATCACCCAGGCTACGCAGGACTTTGACCTTAAAAATTGTGACTTTATCTCCAGAGACTGACCCCCTCCCTGTAATAAACTTTTCCAAAATTGAAAATTTTTTTCTTGTTTTTCTTCTCCATCCTTTTCCAAATATTTATGAGAAAACTCCCAAGTGCTGTTTGTGGTTTCTTTGCAGCGAAGGACAAGCCACTGTGAAGACTTCCGCTGGAAGACCAGTGATTTGTGACAAAAACTCAGCCCTCAGCTTCCCAATTGGTTCTTACGTTTTGCTTTTGGGATTTCCAATGTGGTCCCTCGCCACGGTTAGTTCACTACCAGCCAGAGGCTCCAGGAGGTCGTTCAGGTCTTCCCAGGTTGCTTTAGGGACCCGGGGAGAGCCAGGCACCCGGTAATCCGCAGCATCTGGGAGTCCCCTGGTACCTGTTTTCCAGCCTAGGGAAGATGAAGCTTTGGAACCCCACAGTGGCCTCTGGGAGCACCTAGAAACTGGGGTTTCAAGTAGAAAGACTGCAGTAGGAGAGCTCCTGGACCCATGGAGGCCAGAATCCAGTTGCCAAGATTGATTCTTTG